>NC_139561.1:33467853-33595353 GCF_965112155.1 Podarcis liolepis | reverse complement strand
TGTTTCACATTTATATTATTTTTTCTAATACGAAAACCAAATGGTCTCCAATTTACTGTAGTGACTTAGTGTGTAAGGTTAGGTTTCTCTAGGCACTTCTGAAAATGGCAAGATACATTTATAAACCGAGGCACATGCATCATTTAATGTAATACCCTTATAACCAAGCTAAAATAAACAGAATTTTTGTGCCTCTTCCTTGAAGAGTCCAGAATAAGTTTCTCAGACGTACTTGTTATACAGTTTTTCATCATTTCCCCAGTACACACTGGAGTATGTTATAAAGGAGGGGTGGCTAGCTAGCCCTAGCCAGCATGAATAATAGTCAAGGGCAATGGCAGTTGTAGTCCAGTAGCAGCAAATGAACATCTACTGTAGAGAGTTTAAGGAATAAAGAAGAAACTCTCACATACCCGAGAGCCATTGTGGATCCTTCAGCCTTGGATCCGCAGCTGTTGTTGGATTACAACTCATACCATCCCCAGCCAGTTTAGCCAACAAGTCATGGGTGATGGCACTTGTGGTCTTAACAACATTTGGGGGACCCAAGGCAAAAGAACACTGGTGTAGACACCATGGGACTAGATGGACCTGTGGGCAGACATAATATAAGGCAGCTTTTTATCTTCTGATATAGCAGATGTAAAATATCCCCAAAATGCTGTTTTCCTGGTTTTTTTTGGGGGGGGGGGCGGCGGCATGTATTTTGGCATTTGGATAAACATCAGGTACTTTTTGCCATATAGTTCATTGGTGCTACTTAAAACTTTAGTAGTAATTTGAAACATTTTTTTAATGGTTTTCGTCCAGAGTCCTTCATTACAATTGCCTTTTCACTTCCTTTCCTTTCCTTTGCATTATGATGGTAATATAATTTTTAAAAACTCTCTTGCTTTGTTTATTACACAGGAAAACACAGAATTGCTCACAAACCTCATTCTAAACCAAAAACATTTGCTTTTGAGGCAAATCTTCAAGAAAATGGAACTGGCGAAAAATCCAGTGAGGACTTGAAATCAGAGGAAGACTTTTGGGCCAGACTAGATGAGCTAGAGAGACAAGAAGAGATACTTGGTGAACTCGACAGGTATCTTAACAGTTGTTTGTTGGAGCATTCTATTCAAAAGAAGAGAGAATTTGTAGGACTGAAGCTTGGATATTTATTGAGTCAAACTTTCCCACTTAATCAAGTCTGGGTTCTCAAACAGGGAAAGACATTGGTGATTTGTGTTTCCATTGTTGTCAAACATGCATGTTTTGAACACTATCTCATGCATTGAAATTCTCTCTGAGTCTAGGACTGGCTACAGAATTCTGCTTAGCACTTAGAAACACTCTCCCTGGTCTTCCCTTTTTGGTGAACAAAGCCTGACCCAAATCTATAGTGCATTGCAATCCCATATGCAGTGTTGCATTTTGTATATCTGACATTCTGTGATTATTATACCCACGGTCTCATTACTTTCTGCTTCTGCAACAGTTTCCATTTCCAATCACAGCAAAAAGGAAGTTTCAAAGTTCTTTTCTTCATCTGGAAAACTTGAACTTCTGTAATCTTCCTTTGTTACAGGATGAGGTTGCTGCTTAAATAAAAACAAATTGACCAGCAAATACAGTAGATTTGGCTTGGGTACTGAGGTGCATAAACAGAAATATATATTTACGCATTTTAGTCACTTTGATAGCGAAAAAGGGAAATCCCAGGAAAATTGGGGAAGGGGGGAGCAGGCAGCAAAATGGTAGGAGAACAAAATGCAATGTTATACTGTCTCCACTTTCCTGCTACGGCAGAAGGAGAGTAGAGACAATATAACAAGAGATTGAACATCAGCATTTGGAGCACCCAAATGAAGTTCCCAAAGAGTCCAAAAAGTGTTGGGCATTAAACTTTTTCTCCACACCCTTTACTTCCTGCTCCCCCACCCCAATTTTAATGACAGCAGAATGTAATCATTTAAGTAGTAAGTGCAGAATCTTCTGGCTGACACATATTTTCACCATAGACTTAAATTAGTTTTACAGTAATTCATTCTGCCGAGGGAACCATGGGATTTGTAATTTTGTGAAGCAGAGGACACTGAGAACATAGAGAATATAGGAAGCTCTGTTATACCAGGTCACATTATGTATCCAGTTACCACAGTATTGTCTACTCAGATTGAAAATGCCTCTCCAGGGGGTCATACGGAATTCTCTCCCATCTCTTGCTACTAAATCCTTTTAAATGGAGTTGCTAAGGATTTAACCAGGGACCTTCTGTGTGCAAAGTGTATACTCTGCCACTGAGCCATGGTCACTCCTAAAGTTTCTCACCAAACAACAATTCCTGTGATTCTTTATAGGGAGAGAGGAATGACTGTTCAGGGGAAGTAAACTGTTATAACATAGTAGTGCAGGTAGAGCCTTTAACCATACTGGAATTCCAGGATTGAGTTTTCAACAACTTTCTAAAAGAAAACAAGATTTGCTTAGTTGTACTTAAAGCACAGTCGAATAAATTCAAAGCGCTGTGCCATAAAAGAGTTGAGATGAGTCTTAAGGATGAGATTGGATCACGCAGCAGCCAAAGTTCCAGAACCACCAGGTAGCTGGATTTAACTTGTATTAGAAAGTAATAAGAAGAAACTTGTGGGGGGAAAGTGCCAAAATATATGTGGAGTAGGTAGGTTTTTTGGGGGGCAAACTTTTTAAAAACCTTCAGTAATTTTACTTAACATTTACTTAGCAAAATTTGTATACGGCTCGATTGTAATAAAACCTCATGAGATTTCCCCTCAAGCTAATAATTGGAAGTTTTTGGTGGTTTCTTGGTACATAGGAACAATTGGTGACACTGGAAATAATGGCATGTACGTTCCCATTGTTCACCACAGCAGCAGAGCATACTGTTAGAAATCATAATTAGAAATCATAGCAAGTCTGTTAGTGGCTGCTAGTCAGGGTGGCTATGTGAAGCCTCTTCGTTTTAGTAGAGTAAGCAGGGGAGCAACAAGAGAGAACTGTTGCCTCCATGTACTGCTTGTGACTGTCCCAGAGGCATCTGGTTGGCCAACATGGTAAACAGGAAACTGGGTATTATTTGTTTATTTGCTCTATTTTGCAGATTTATAAACCGTTTCACAGCCAGAACCTACTGAAGCAGTGTATAATAAGATAAAATGAAAGATAATGCAAAATATAGAAAGTCTAAAACAATAAAACCATTTCTACAATTGTACAGTTAATATTCCATAAAAAGACTTGGTCATGCTTCAGGGAACGCTATCTTAAGCCAAAAAAGAAAAGAAAAAATTCTTTAGTATCTGCATAAGTAACAAGCTAAAAAAAGGTAAAGGTAAAGGACCCCTGACAGTTAAGTCCAGTCTACTTGTCAAATTTCAGCTTCTAACTGATTATAGAGGATCAGTGCTGCAACACTAAAAGTCCAGTTTCCAGTAAAAACCAAGTGTGCCTCTGGTGCATGTGCTACTCTTTGGTGTTATTTGTAAAAATAAGATAGTTGTCCATATCTTGCAAAAGAAGGGAAAGCCCTAAAAATATCCAAACATCAGCTAAATGCTTATTTTATGGCTTTGAACTGGAACTGAATTTCATCCTTCCCCATCCCCACTCTAGGGTCTCTGATGCTGTTGAGGCAAATGGAGAAGATGCTTCCTCCTCTGAAGAAGAGAGAGAAGAAAAAAAGACAGATGTGAATATGGCTGATAGGGGGGAAGAACCTAATACTCAGGGCAACTTCCAGAAAAAAGTAACCAACTCAGAAGTGTTCAGAGATCAGCTTAATGGCCCAAATCATTATTGCAGTGATGATGATGAGGATGATTCAGCCATTGCTGAGCACGCCGTACCGACAATATATTTCTCTCATACTGTGGAACCTAAAAGGGTTTGTATTGCAAGGATTGTTGAATTCATATTATGGAGATTGTTATCAGTTTGTAATGCTTTTCCTGCGTAATATGCTGCTACTTTTACATGTCGAGAGACCAGGCTTATTTAGGATTCTACCTAATGTTGTATTCTCATGAAATGATTAGGTAAAAGGGGGGCTTTTGCATTTCTAATCTAAACTCTTTGCCTTCAAACTTAAAAAGATCACATGTGAAAAGAATATGGTATTAAAATCTACATGCTACCCAAAACTGCTTAAAATCTTGTTGGCTTTAGGTAAAATGGGGAATGGACTTAACCAGGACTTAACCAGGAATGTCCTTTCTGCTCAGGAGGCTTTGAGGGCAAGAAATGGGATTATGCCTCTTCATTTAAAAGATAATGCAAACTTTGCTTTCTATCTGAAGAGGATCCCTACCATGTTCAGGTCATTGGAAAGAGTAGTCAGAAGGACACCTAGGTACACCTAGGACCTGGTTTGATTGGATGTTGATGGAGTGTGATGGTAATGGTGTTTATTGCTTTGGCATCTAGAATGTAAACTCCAGGGTGAGCTAAAAGACTGAAGAAATCCCATTACTCCACCTTTTCTTTGGAGATGTTAGCCTAACTTATCCACAGAAAGATGACTAACTTATCCACATAAAGAGTTCAGGATAGAACAGTTTGCCCTCAGTGTTGGTGGAAGCAGGATCCCATCACTCATAGGCTATCCCCATGCCCGAGAAAAAATTTGTTGGTGCTACAACTCTTCTCTAAACTTCTGCAGATTTGCATTGGTATATCTCAAGAACCCTGGACACTCTCCTCTCTTCCTCCCATATTGCTGAGACGAGAACAGATCAGTGCTGAGGAGGTTTCCTCTGGTCTAATGTTTCCTTCCTACTCCATATATGATAATTAAGGAGAGTTGGGGAAGGTATATTGGAGCTGTTCTTTAAAAGGCTGGCTTTGTTCCCAGATTTAAATTGGAGGCAGAAAGTGAAATGAGAAGAGTTGCCTCTCCTGTTAGGACATCAGGTTTTCTGCCCCAGCCTTCTGACTGAGAAGAAGAGTTAACCTTTTGCTGATTTCTCTCATAGCTGATGAACAACAATTTTGTTTAAATTTGGTTTAAGTTATAGCCCTGAATAGAATTAGTGTTTTGAAATTTATTTAGATTTTTCACTAGTGGATTTCCTTATGGCTAGCGGTGCATCTCAGGTCACCTTAAATCAAGGGTGCTCAGGGTTGTGTCTAGATTTTGCTATCTTGTGGTGTACTACAGCCTGCTGTGTCATCCAAACCCAGAAGGGTGGTTAAATGTAACTATGGTTAGTTTAAACAAGCCAGCTTCAGAAACAATGGTTTGAAATTGGCTTGTTTGAAGTTACCCACGACAAATTGTGGTTAACCAAAAGACTAACCGCACTTCTGGGTCCACACATAACAAACCACTGTTAGCTGAAAACAGAATCAGAAGCTTCTAACCTCTCACAGCTATGCCAAAGAGGAGTGGATGGGTAGGAGCAAACAAGCCCAAGGCTTATGCAGGCAACACCAAACCACAGTTTAGCATTGCAGCCAAAATCACCCCTATATAGGGGGGTGCCATAGACCTTAATATTTTGTTTGTTCAGCTGATTAAAGAATGATATTTTGCTGTCTTTGCTTGATTAAAGTCTGATTATTTATGACTAATGTTTATTTCCGCCTCAGGTACGAATAAACACAGGAAAAAATACTACTTTGAAATTCAGTGAGAAGAAAGAAGAGGCAAAACGCAAGCGAAAGAATAGCAATGGCAATGGGCACTCGGCTACAGAACTGCCCAGCATCAAAACACCAGCAGACATTTATCGGTATGGCACCTGTAGCAAGAACAGTTTGGTGGGGTGTGATTCATTCTGCATAGTATAGCTCTAGAACAGTTGGTAATCTACCAAGAGCCAGAGGGTCACAGCTAATAATTAATCCTATTTAATTCCATGTAATTAATATAAATTATATAATGTATTCCTGAACCTTTTGTATGCCAAATTGCACCTGGTAGGAATATCTCACTTATTCTGTATTATTCATATTTGACAATTATTCAATTATTCAGTTAAATGGTTCCTTAAAAATGGCTTGGCCATTATGAAAATTGCAAAAACAATCAATTTGTGTTTCATTTTGCTGCTATACCTACTTAGGGCATTTAGCAGATATTGCTATTAATGTTTTCATATTGTTTTTAATTGCTACTGCTATTAATGTTTTCATATTGTTTTCATATCACTTCATATAAAAACAAAACATCTGTCTGTGAGTGTATTAATGGAGAAATTCTCAGAGCTGAAAAATGTCCAAACTACTTTGGGGTGGCATGTTCCTTACTCTTCTAAAGTGATTTACTTTATTGGCAACCGATCATATCCATGGCAGAGCTACTGAGAAAACATCCCATGACTTTACAGCAGCTTATGCTTTGCATGCCACAAGTTCCAGGTTCAGTATTCAATATATCCTGTTAAAGCAGCCTTCTTCAAACAGATTCCTGACAGATGTTGCTGGATTACAAGTGCCATCATCCCTAACCATTGAGCATGCAGGCTGGGGCTGATGGGCGTTGTAGTCCAACAACATCTGGAGGACATCAGGCTGGGAAAGGCTGCATTAAGGGTTGGAGGTAGGTGATGCTTGGAAAAACCTTGAGACATTGAAGAGAAACTGCTAGCAAGAATATAGACAATACAGAACTAGGTGGACCCATGATCTCTCTCTGTCTCTGTATCCAACTCCACCCTCTGCCAAGCCTGTGAAGCTCACAAGTTTTTCAGATCTTCTTTCACTTAAATAACCGCACATTATTCTCTTGAGCGTGATAGATAATTTGAAGCCAAATCTGATTATTAAAAGCAAAAACAGTGTCACTTTATAAAAAGGTTCCTTCAGGTGGTGTCCAGTTTCATTTTGCAAAATACAAGTCTTTGTAAAGCTCTAATAAGGATGTTCACTCCTGAAGAAATGTGATAGGTATCCACACAAAAGTGGCAGGGTAACAGTTGCATTGCTGAATGCATTGCATCTTTTACAAGAGTTCAGTAAGAAAGTTGACTAGGCAAAGTCATCATAATTAATTTGTACCAAAGACAGTGAAATTATTGTGAATTTGTCATGTGGTTCTCTGCCCCCCTTCTCACATAGTTTATTAAAGCTAACATTTTCCTTTTGCAGAGTCTTTGTTGATGTTGTGAATGGAGAGTATGTCCCTCGTAAATCAATTTTGAAGTCTCGAAGCCGTGAGAACAGTGTTTGTAGTGATACCAGTGAGAGCAGCACTGCTGAGTTTGATGACAGACGAGGAATTCTGCGGAGTGTGAGCTATGATGAAAGTACCTACAGTGATAACAGCGAAGGAATCTTAGTGGAGGAAGAAGAGGGGGAGCAGGAGCATCTTTCAAAAAAACCACCGCCATTATCAGGATTGTATGAGGTACAGAGAGAGGGTTCTTTCATTTATTGTTTCTTTTTAGGAGAAAACATTAGGACAAATTAGAAACATTATTAATGTTGATTTCATTTTTCGTAAATTGTCTCTTTAGCTGCCACCAGCTTATTCCTTGGGCAGAACAACAAAAATGTGCATTCCTTCATCTACAGGCACACTGTTCTCTTTCTGACTAAGGCATGCCGGGGGCATTTCACAAAGGCAGCCTTTTCCCCATGTCAGTCTGATTAGAGCACAGGTGCCTCTGTCAGTGCTCTTTTCTAAGTCAGGTAAACCATTTATAAAACACTCTCTTGTGAACCTTGGCACTTCCATCCTAGATGCATTTACTGGGAAGTAACCGCCACCATTTCAGTAGAAGTACATTTTCTTAGGATTTAGTTGAGATTTCCTCCTCAGCTAGAAAGAAACTGGAGAGTTCTGTACTCTCTCTTGCCTTGTTCTCGAGGGCAAATGGATCAAAGGGGCCAGAAAAAAAGGGATACTCTGGCAGCAGGGTAAGTTACCCACCTCTAATAGCAGCACAAGGAGCGGAGGCATACAGACTTTTTCATTGGGAGAGGCACATAATCACAACGGGAAAAGAGAGGGTTTAGATTAGGCCTTGCTTCCTATGAGTGACCAATGGAAATCTGTGATTTATCATTTTGTTCACATCTTGCCTACTACATGAAGAGCCATGCTGGATTAGGCTAAAATGACCAGCTGATCCAGGGACCCCTTTCCTGGAGCAGATAGCCAGATGCCTCCAGATAAGTTAACATAAGGCAGTCCGCAAGGGGACAATTCCCCAATGTACTTTGCAGTCTTCCTGCATTAAAAAATATATTGAGCTTGTCTGCCACTTTCTATAAAATCTTACTTAACTGTTGTGATGATGTTGACAGGGGGGAAACATGTCAACACACAAAATAGTTTGTAGTTCGTACACCAGGTGTCAGCTTGAAGTGGTTAAAGGAGGCACAATATGAAACCTTGAAAGTGCAATATGATTGAAATGTTGACAGGCCCCAGATCTGCAAAGTTGTATCAGTTGTGGGGCTAAAATTTACTATTGCATCATCTGTTTTTATGTTCTTGAAGACCATTTTTTTTCTTACTCCAAAACGTACATAGAGTATGAATATCTCTCCTTAGAACACTAGCACTCCTTCTGGTTTTCTTTTGAGGAAGCTAGACAGTTTTCTTTTGCAGGGAGTTGCTGTTGGTTTGGTGGAGTTTTTTCTGTATTTTTGACTAAAAGAGAAAGTGACGGTAATACACTTTGTAACCTATAAGCTTATTTTCAAGGTTTCCTTTCCTTGTAGGCTTTCTCGGGGACTGTTGTCGAGAAGGAGCCTTTGTCTCCTGCTTCAGCACCACACCCAGTAATCGCTCACCCTGCCCTGCCTACCATTCTGGAGCGAAAATCTGAGGAAGTTCTTTCTGAAGCTTCAGAAGAAACTACAAAGAGGGTTTCAAAATTCAAAGCTGCCAGAATGCAACAGAAAACCTAGTTTCTGCTTAGACAATGGAAGTTTAAAACGGCAGGCTGCGTTGATTTGATACTGTTCATGTTTAGACCTCTGTTGATGATATTTCTTAAAAAAAAAAAATCGGTGAAAAAACACTTCAAAATTCTTCTTATTTTCTTAATATCCCTGTATGCAGTCAGCACCTTTGTATATGTTTGCCTTACGATAACAGCACTTGGAATAATTTTCAAAAGAATAATCTTCATAAGGCTGTGTGTGTGTGTGTGTGTGTGTGTGTGTGTTTAAACCTAAATACAGGCAGTTTTGTACCAGATGTGATGTTCTACATACCATATGGGTCGTTTGAAAGAAACTTTGCAACTTTCAAATAGAGCCAACAATTATATTTCATGACTTGCTTTAGCGTTTAAGACTTGCTCATATCCCCCATTGTTTTGTAGGGTTTGCTTTTAGGTGTCTGTGCTGACGAATCATTTCTTTCCTACTAGCATAAAACCTCTGATAACTTGTATAAACTCTATGAAACAGAACGCTGTGTTCGCGTACTTTGCAGGGATGTTTCTTTGATGGAAAAAATGGTATTTTGTAAAATTACACTTTTCAAGTAAAAGAAAAAGAAAAAATCTGAAATGTTGAAAGTATTCTCCTTTGGGTTATTATATACAGTGGAGTTGAAACATTTTCTCAGTTCCAAATTCCTTGAGCATGTTCTCTGACCTTTCCAATACAGAGCCCTTTACTCTCTTTTCTTTTCTTTGTGTATGAAACACCTATTAACGTCAATGGAAATTACGTGCTCATGGGGAGAAGAGCTTAACCCTAAACTAAAGGAGGTTTAGCCCCAAAGAGATCCTCCCCTTCCATTGTGCATTCAAAAATGTGATTCTGTTGTCGTGGGCTGTTCCAGGAAGCAATCGACCCTGTGCCGTTATTGTTCAGAGTTTGCAACTTGAATACAAGACACAGCATGGACATGTAATCAAAAGGAAGCAGTCTATCAGGCCAGTCCTCCAGCTGCACACTGTGGCAGCATCCTGCCTGCAGCAAATGGCACTAGGTCGGATTGCAGGATTTTAGTCCACTTACCCTTCTAAGAACGAGCAAATGTTTCATTAGTTCCCTATTGCCATCCAAGCACAAATCAATGAGCTGGCTGCAATATCCATACAAGACCACCTGCTTCAGTTCTTTCATGAACTGGGAAGCAACCAGATCAGGTCCACAAGGGGACTTCCCTCTCAGCTTTCAAAACCAAGGCCTATGTCTTGCAGGAGCAGCAGCCTAGGCAAACTGGTGGGAGTAATAATTTGTGTAGTGTTAGTTGCCCTGACAGTTGTGGGCCTAGCTATGAGTCCAATAAATAAACAAAATGAAAGCAAAATAGCAAATTATCTTTCTCCCCTTTCAGCTTGGTTCACTTTTCCATGTTACACTTGTTCCCACGTTCTCTTTGCAAAGCTAATTCTGAGCAAGTGTTGAGCAGAAGCAGCTTCCATTGTGGCCCCAGCACACAAGAGATGCCCTGAACCTTTGTCTTTAGAGAAGGGGAAATCAACTTTCAGGAATTTAGTCAAGGTAGGCAAAGGGAATCGCTGCAGCTCAGTTGTCGAGCACACTTTTCGTGCAGAAAGTCCCAGGTCCAATCCCTGGCACCTTCACCTAAATGGATTAGGTGGTGGGAAAGATCTTTGCCCAAGAACCTGGAATGCTGCATGCAGCTAATCAGAATAAGATGGAGAAATAGTTTGATCTGACCCGACACTAGGCAATTTCCTGTGTTCCTAAATAATCTTGGACCAGCCCTACCATTGGGCAAAGTGGGGTTACTGTTTCAAGCAGCTGATATTGGGTGTCATGAAACAGCAGCAAACTGTTTAGCTGTTCTGATTTTTTTAATTGTATTTTATTATTGGAGAGGAGCTTGCGTCAGGTGACAAAACAGTATGACTAGCCTTGAGTACCATGTTCCATGACCATTGGGAGAGGGACACACACCATTTGTTGCTCTGCCTCAGGTGGTAAAATGTCTTCAGCAGCCAATACCCCATTCATTTACTCCAATTTGCTTATGTACTAAGCAACCTTTACAGTGCAGCAAAAGTTGAGTGTTCTGTTGTATTTGTAAAACAGGGTGCTTCTGGTTCTCAGAGGGGAGCCTGACTACTAAGAAGGCTTCTGCTTGTCTGTTAGTTACAGAACTCAGCCAAACATGGAAAGCTTGAGGACTGGCGAGTTAGATTGGAATTCAGTCTGTTCATATGCATGTCAATATCAATCTGGACTGGTGGCCATTATGTGTTATGTTCTATGTTCTATAGGATAAGAGGCAAGTCTTTAAAGCAAGGAACCATCTGCAAATCTTACTGGACAGTTGGTGTGGTTTAATGTCTAGAGCAGTGATTGTCAACCTGGTCCCTACTGCTGACTAGTGGACATTTCAGGATTCTAGGTGGGTGGTAGGGGGTTCTACGGCACAAGCTGAATCCTTCCAACGAACACTGGTGGGTGGTAAGGAAATTTTACCATCAAGAAAGATGCATTAGTGGGTGGTAGGTATAAAAAGGTTGACTACCCCTGGGTTAGAGTGTTGGGGTGGGATTTAGGGAAATGAAGTTCAAATTGCCATTACATCTTTTGGGGGCGGGATAGAGGCTACAGACAGACTAATTAGTCAGTATTTCTCAGTTCAGATTGAAGTTAGTTTGGGGGGAAATGCATCAAAATGCAGTATTCCATGAGAAACTGTAAGAGAGACATGGATTATAGCTAACATGTATACTCCATTTCCCCAAATAGCGATGGGAGCACACTAGATGCAGAGTAAATAGCAGCCTGTACACAGCCCTGGTCTCCCTTAACCAAAGCAACTTTATAGGGTTGTTGGTAAGGCAAAATAGCTCTCAGAGCTCTTTGGAAGAAAGGCTGTGTACAGATGTCATGAGTCCTTTTATTTCTTATTTATTTATGTAAAATATTTACAGGCTTCCTTTTAGGGGCATTTCTTCCCAAAGCAGCACGCATAAACGGCAGATAGATAAATCAAGATGATATACTTTACTATGAGAAAGCCACTCTGATCTCATCATAAGTCAGTTAAACTCTCAGGGAAAGACAGCATTTTAAAGAATAAGTTTTTGAGGCTCACTTGAAAGTCTGTAAGGCAGGGAAGCAAGTGTAATCCAATCAAAAGGGGGTTCTGTAACAGCAGGGCAACCCCTAAAAAGGCCCTGATGTGTGTTTTTTGCTCACCAACCTAACTGACCTTACTGGCAGAAATGCAAGCAGGATCTCTGAAGCAGATCTCATTGTGTGGGCAAGATAATACAATGAAAAAGAGCCATTCACAATGCTAATATCAGTCTATCAGGTCAGAGGAGGGAAATCCTGCACTGCTTCTAATTTTTACATTGACTACTATGTGATTTTTGTGTGGCCAGCTGGCCAGCGTAGGCGCAGAAGTCATACAATGCTTTTCTGGAATATTGGTGTCCCCTCCCAAACTGGAAAGTTTGGTGTGTGTGAGAGGGGGTGTTCTTTGGGACCTAAGCTTGCAAATACACACACTATAATTGGATATCGCAAACCTCATTGGAGGTGTTAATCATTAGCTTGATACATGCTGAAATCTAGATTTTATGGCTCTAAAGCATATTGCGTTAGTACTAAAATAAGCCATCAATGCCAGTCCACCCTCTATTCACGGCTAAATATTTAAAGGAGGTTATTTATAGCTTCCTTAATGAATTCTTGGCTAAACAAAATGAAATTATGTCCTAGAAAAGTAGGAGCTATTTTGTAACCAGAACAGTGCATCTATAAAATATAGTGCTATGAATATGTATTTTAAATAACAAAGGGGTTGAAGATCTAATCTAATCTACCAGAGCTGGTTAATTAGAGAAAATGGGCCCCAATCTTAACTATGCTTACATGCTGTAAATCCCATTGGCTTGCCTGGAGTACAATTGCTGTGTGTGCATCCTTTTCCTCTTCCCTCCAGCTGCCTTTATCTGGGTACATGGATTCTGCCCCCCCTCCCCGACCCTGCTGCTTTCCATGGTTGGCAATCTCTAGCCCTGGATACCATGTTGCAGGCAAGTAAGTCTCATTGTGGATGTTTGATGGACACTAGCTATGATGAATTGCTCTGCCTCTGCAGTCAGAGGCTGCAATGCTTCTGAATGCCAGTTTCTGGAAACCACAGATGGGGAGTATGCTTTTGTGCATGGGTCCTGCTTGTGGGTTTCCCATTGGGTCGTGTGATTGGCCACTGTGAGAACAGGTGCTGGACTAGGTGGGCCATTGGCCTGATCTTTTTACAGTCAGGTACCAGCAGTAAGGGGAACGTGGGTGGTGCTGTGGGTTAAACCACAGAGCCTAAGACTTGCCGATCAGAAGGTCGGAGGTTCGAATCCCCGTGACGGGGTGAGCTCCCGTTGATTGGTCCCTGCTCCTGCCAACCTAGCAGTTCGAAAGCACGTCAAAGTGCAAGTAGATAAATAGGTACCGCTCTGGCAGGAAGGTAAACGGCATTTCCGTGCATTGCTCTGGTTGTCCAGAAGCGGCTTAGTCATTCTGGCCACATGACCTGGAAGCTGTACGCCGGCTCCCTCGGCCAATAAAGCGAGATGAGCGCCGCAACTGCAGAGTCGGTCACGACTGGACCTAAGGTCAGGGGTCCCTTTACCTTTAGCTTTACCAGCAGTAAGGGGGTATCAGCAGATTTGGAGGAAAGCCACTCACATGAAATTAAGCTAAAGGGCACAAACATCCCTCCCGTTTCAAATAGTATAATGTGGATGTGCTCCTTCTTGCCCTCTCCTGTCATCTTGCCCCTGCTGTCCCCTCCTCCGCTGCCCTAGATTGCTTCCTCCTCTTTTTCCAGGGTCCCAGGCAGTGGGCACCAACTTCATGGGCTGTCCGTGATCGGCATTATCTTTGGAGGAAAGTTAGCTTTTCAGAAGCACCAGCCCTCTTGGGACTGTACGGCAGATAGGGGTTGCGTGGTTGCCTTGCTCCCTCGCAGCAGATATTTCCTGTCTGTAGAAAGCTAACAGAAGGGGAAGGGGCTCTAGCTTCTTTTTCTCCCTCACATGCTACCTTTCTAGGTGCACAGTTTGTTGGGTGGTTGATGTTGTTTTTAAACGTGGTGGGGGCATCAAAACACGCAACCCCCACCCACAGTCTGAAGTGACATAACTGTAGGAGCAGTGTATCAGGTGTTAATGTGTAGTTCTGCTTTTATTTTTCCAAAAGGAGCTTCTAATAATAGGTGTAACCAGGGGCAACAACAACAAAAATGAGCAACCTAAACCCCTTGATAGGAATCAAAATCTGTGATACGAGGAACTGATAAAATTTGTCTCTGTGTATGAGCAGAATGGAAGAATCTCGACACTGAAATACTTTCAGTAGCGCCCTTAAGAAATAAATATAGTTTGGTCTTGGAAGGACACTGAACTTTGGCACAGGGCCTAACTCTTCCCTACACTCAGAAATCCTTGGTATTGCAAAAGAAGTATTTGTATTTATAGTTGTATTTTTTTTGTATTCTTAATATTTTATACTACTCTATGATTTTCAGTGTGTATCCCACCTTCCTCCTGAATGAAACTAGGGCTGCACGTACATCAATTATAAAACTTTCATTGAAAGAAAATTGCTCTAAAAACATGGATCAGGGGGTTGCCAGGAACAGTGTCACTCAACCATCAAGTGTCTGGGTACTATGATACATATAAAATAAGTACTTTTACTTATGTAAAATAAAATGGAAAAGATTGCCTTTTGAGTAAACCTAACTAGAGAATTGCTGAGGGTGCCCTCCTGTTGAGGGAACGTTTCTTCCAACTATTAGGCACAGCTACCCAATTTGGCTTCCATTGTATGTGTGCTTTAACCTAGATTAGTGCCTACAAGTAATCTCTAGATCTGTGAATATAAAAACTGGCTAGTGTCTCCATTCCCCCCCCCTTTTTTTTTACCTACAAGGGAACCTGTGTGTTTTGTCTAAAGTTGGAGACAACTGGGTAAAAACTGGATTTTATATTTAAAAAGGAAAAAGTTGGGGAGCCAACCATTGTATAGTTCTTCACCACAGAAGTCCTAGGTGCAGCTCTTAACCCGCATCGCACCCAATAAAGCCTAATCGCCTGCTGCCTCCACCCACATTCCACCTTAAGGCTGTGACTAAATGTAGATTTCTGCAAACTTTCATGCCATTTCCTCCATACTCTTCCTCAACCCTCTGGAGCAGCTTTACATGGGACAAGAGTCTCGAGTGAGGCGAGTGCATTGAATAATGGGGTGCTCCACCTTGCATGAGCAATAGTTCTTCCCACTTAGTCAGGGGTGGGAAATCCCCTCTTTTTTGAGAGGGGCAAGAGGAACATTCCATCTCTGACAATATGGGGGGGGGGGGAGCCAAAAGTGGGTGGGATCCCAGGAAGAGACTCAACTCTTTGTATAGTAGGCTACATTTCAGCCATGTAAAACTTGTAGCAGATACCTGTCTATCAAACCAATGCTTCTCATTTTGCCATCTGTGACAGCCATTTTGTGCTGGCACCCACGGCACTTTTATCGACATATGAGCACTATGGAATTGGCAGCGAAGGAAAATAACCACGTGGTTATTTGAACTGGACACTGCTTTTTAAAGTGGCCTCTGGGTTGTGAAAATAACATGCAGCGAAGTTAAGGAGAGAGTGTGCGCATCATTAAAGGCCCCTAATGCTGTGATTGAGGGCACAAGGAGAAGGGGACAACAGAGGATGAGATGGCTGGATAGTGTTCTCAAAGCTACGAACATGAGTTTGACCAAACTGAGGGAGGTAGTGGAAGACAGGAGTGCCTGACGTGCTCTGATCCATGGGGTCATGAAGTCAGACATGACTAAACGACTAAACAACAACAATGCTGTGATGTCCTGGCATCAAAAAGGCAACATGGGCTCAGAAAGTATAATCCCATTCATTAGTTGTACAAGCTTTTTAGGGAAGTTGTGGAATTTATTTTCTTTGGAGACTTTCAGGAGAAGGTAAAGGGATATTCTTTGGGACTATTCCCCATGTAGAAAGGACAAGCTTCAAGTTGGAAGGTTGGATTAGCTGATCCACTGGTCTGTTTTGTGGCTTTATTCCATTAATGTGATGGCATTCAGTTGTGCAAATGAGTTTCATTCCCCACCCCTGCCTTTTTTTTTTTGAGGACTAGTCACACTGCCATCTTTCAAATCCATCTTTTAAAGAGAGAAGACGAGCTAACATATTTCTGTGCCTTTCTGAGAGAGATTCGTACAGCTGTTCCAGCTGTTCATTTTAACACAGTGATTTATGTTTCAAAATATGAGCTTGGATTAAAAGGAATCTGTGTGTGTGTTTGGTATGCAATATTTTTGTATTACAAATAGCTCCGTTCTAACCCACATTAACCCCATGATATGTGAATTTTGCCAACTCCCCACTGTGTCTTTTAAATCAAATCCAGAGCATCACCAAGTGTGTTCTAATTTCTAAACAAACTCATCTTCCAGTAGAAGTCCTTTAATACTCTACTGCAAATTAGACAATCTTAGATGAATGGAGTATCTTTGTTAATTATGGAGTTTAATTGATCAAAACTACTGGACAGGGTTTTATTTATAGCAATTTCATGCTGGATGGATTCTATAATATTAACCAGCATATTTTTTTTATGAAGGTTAAGATGTACATTTATCCAAATACACAGATAATCAAATATACAAGAGTCTTCTTTATGTAGGGTTACAATGACACAGGTATAGAGAAGATAGTGAGGAGAAGATAGCACATTTGGATAACTGGAGACCGTGTCGCATTACAGCAAAGCCCAGTGGGAGCCAAAGACAAGACAAGCCCCAAGTGTGTCTGTATAAACAAGAGAGAGTGTCAGTATGGCGTAGTAGTTCTGTACAGGGGCCTGGGAGACCAGGGTTCAAATCCCCAACTTGTGTGAGAAGCTCACGGGATGACCCTGGGCCAGGCACTATCATTCATTTTAACCTACCTCATTGGGTTCTTGTGAGGGTAAAATTGGAAGGGGAGAGCCATGTATGTACATGAACTTTTGGGTGGAAAGGTGGGCTACAAATGTGACTGTCAGCAATTCTGAATGCCATCAATATTATAAGCACCAAATTCTAGAGCAGTGTTCCCCAAACTTGGGTCTCCAGCTGTTTTCTGACTATGATTCCCATCATCCGTGACCACTGGTGTTGCTAGCTAGGGATTATGGGAGTTGTAGTCCAACAACAGCCTTTACATGCAAGTCTTCAACAATGGGGCAAATAGTTTGAAGTGTGTGTGTGTGTGTGTGTGTGTGTGTGTGTGTGTGTGGAGAAGATTTTTATCATGGAACCCAAGGTAGCATACTTGTCTCTCCTAAGAGGTGTCTGTCACCAAGGCACTGACCAGCTCTGCTTAGCTTCAGCAAAGTAGTGGCTTCATATGCCTTCAGGCTTTCCCTGTGATCTGTTTAAAGGAAAATAACATAGAGGGGATGTGTTAACTTCCCCTGCCCCAATGGTTCTGACACAGATCTCTCTCTCTGACAGCTTTCCCCCAAAATTATTGACTGGTTTGGAACTAATTGCACACCTGAAAATAGAGAGGCAGTGTGGTGTAGCGGTTAGAGTGTTGGGTTAGAATCAGGGAGAACCTGGGCTGGATTCATACTCCGTCATTGAGCTCACTAGGTAACCCTGGGCCTAGCTGTGAGGATAGTTGGTTGTGCGGTGGTTGTGAGGTTAAATGGAGCAGGGCAGGGCATGTGTGTGGCCCTGGAAACATTGGAGGAGAGGCAGGATATAAAATGCAATTAATAAATAAGCTTGCAAAGGAAGCTCTTGACAACGAGAAAACAGGATGCTCTCTGTCCACCAGTCTTCATACGGACAGCAACCTGTTTTAAAAACTGTTTTCCTGAACTGAAATAACTTTGGGTCATAATTCACTGGCAAGCTACAGAAGTCTCATTAAAATAAACCAGGAAGAAGGGGCACAGCATTTGGGGTGGGGGTGGGTTTCTCGCTCTTTCAAGGCTCCTTTTAGCCCTTGCTCCAGGTTCCAGTTTCTGGCACAGCTTTGACCAAAACAAAAGGGGGGAAACTATATTCCCCCCCCCCACATTTCTTGATTTGGTCCATCAGCAGATACACAGTTTGATTTCCATCACAAGCAAAAGGGGTGGGGTGGGGAATCTCCCTTTTGGGTGTGCATCTCTGGCTTCCTGGGATCACAGCCCTGCTGTTTGTCTGTAATTAATTTTGCATGCCAGTAGGTAGCAGTGGCGAGCAGAAGCCACAACAGAAAGCTGCCAGTCAGTGATGATAATTTATTATTCATTTCTGTTATAGGTGGGGTGTGCAGACAGTTACAGTAATAATTACTAAGACCAGAGTGTTTCCTAGGCAACCGGTCCCCCCCCCCCTCATTCATGCTGTTGCGGAGAGTATGCCTGTAAAGCATGACATTGCTGTATTCTGAGGTTTGTTGCCCTCCTGCTGTTCCAGGTTTGAGGTTAGTTACAGCATCATAAGGGGCTCTCAAGCATAAAGAGCTCAGGCTGGGATTAAAGCCCAGAGAGAATGCTATCGCCCTGCCTCTCCCTCTCCTCTCTCACTTTTAAGTAACAAGGTTATAAAAATGCAAATGCCATTTCTAGGTGGGTTATAACTAATATTGGTAAGGATATTTAAGGATCCTTTAAGTTGGCAAACATTCCCCCCTTTTTTGTTTTTTTGTTTTCAAAAAGGGAGGAGTAGAGAGACACAAAGCCCATTTCATTAAAAAATAAAATTTGCAAACAGGGCTCTCTCCCCCACCCCCTGCACCCGCTTTCCTTTTTAACTAGAGGGTTGATCAAGCTGAAATGTTTAGCATTATAAATCAATGGGAAACTGCTCTGCGGAGCTAATTGTCAGTGGCATGTTCTTGTTGTTTTTCCAGCCTTTTATGATAATGGTTCTTAAGGAGTAAAGTAACACATCTTTTGCTAGCAGGGACAGGGTGGTTGTGTGTGTGTGTGTGTGTGTATGTGTGTGTGTGTGTTCAATCCTGGATGGTGATAAGCAGTAGCTGGAATGGGAAATCAATAAATCAATCAATTACATTGTCTTATATCTTTAGGCTTACTCTGTGCAGAAGTGAGCTTTAAAAGCATGTTTTCTAGCATCTCCTGATGAAGAAGTGAAGGATTCCTTCCACCCTTGTCAAGCCCATCTGTCATGCTGGTGCAGAATTTTGACCCCTTCTGTTTGGACGCGAGACACCAAAGCAAACTTCAGCTCGGGCAGGAGATCATCCAGCATTGGCCAGAGCCTCCTGCCTCGAGATGAAATATCCCTTTTTCCTATAAGGTTCACAAGATATGTGATTATTGCCTTTAGATCTCTTTTAAAAGGTTAATGGTGGCGAGGGCTGTGTGGTATAAATGTTGCTCAGGCTTTGGCTCTCGCTGCATTTCATCCTTACAGTGTTTGCTCCAAAGCCAAGGGGCCGGCATGGTTAGAAGGCAAGAAGTTTATGCAGCAAGGCTAAATGACACCTGTGGATCACCAGCACCCTCTGGCTTCTGCAAACACAGCGAGCAGAACTTTAGTCGAGAACCAGTGGTTCACCAGGCTGCTTTACAAGTCACCCCACTAGCTAATTCCCTTTGTAGTCATGGACACTTCACATGCAAACACACAAAGCCAGGTGACTAATCCATCCAGCTCCCCTGTATTGCTGGCCCTCCACATGTTGCCTCCCAACCCTCATCAGCCCCAGCCAGCACGACAAATAAGCAGCATGATGGGAACTGTAGTCCCAACAATATCTGGAGGCCTACAGGGCTACCTGTTCCTATTATACATCTTTTTCGAAAACTTGCTTTAAAATGTTCTATGCTCTGATACTTTTTGGTAGCTGTTTCGTTATGAGAGCAGGCATAGATGGAGTGATCTGGGGGCTGAAAATACGCTGTCTTTCGCAAAGTCAGACCACTGATCCATCAAACCTCGCTTCCATGAGTGGTTGTGGCTCTTCATTAGTAATAAACAGTATTATTAGTATAAAAAAGAGGCCACAGCCTGCTATTTGCAGGAGAGGGTGGGGAGCTCCCATTCGTGTCAATGGAAATTGTTTTCTTCTGAATGCAAATAGTAGGCGCAGGGCCCCTCGTCTGGACCAGGACCACGGTGGAGTGCAAAGCTCACCCTACCCTTCTTGCCAAGGTCCCAATCTGCATCTCTCTCCACCTTGGTGCCTGCTGTTTGCTTTTTAAAAGCCGTTCAGAGATTGGGCACCAGTTTGTATCCAGTGTTGGTTGGCCCACTGAAATGGATGGATGTGACTCACTTCAGGTTAATTTTGGTAGGGCTACTCTTGAGAAGGATGTAGCTGGGTGCAACCAGCGTGCCAAGTGTAAAATGTACCGGTGGCTTACAGGCCCTTTCTGTGCTAACCATAATCGGAAAGTTCCTGGGCTTTGGAAATCCTCAAAACAAAGCTATGTTTCTCTGCCTGCTTTCTCATTTTGTGTCACTTCTGGTTCTCAACTGCACCTGTTGCATTTCTACATTTTAAAACAGAAGTGGCTTTGTCAGCTGTGTGGTTTTGGAGGACAGAACACTGACGGAATCATTGCTTTGAATCAGCTTCGGAAATAGTAACCTGCTTAGTCGCCTGTGGCAAGCAAGCACCCTGTCCAGTACACTTTTCAGAGTTTAATGTTGTTGTTCCTCTATACGTTCAGCAAACACACATGGGCAGCAGTGGCAGACCCCTCCTTAGCCATTCCTCCTAACCCACCCACCCCAAGCTCTTTGTTCCATAGGCCTGCTAAACCTGCTAAACTGACCTGCTGCCCCTAGGTACACTGGAGGATGCTGTCCTGTTGCCAGGAAGTCAGATTCAACCATCTGTCAGGTCAGCTTCTGTTAATGAAGGGGGGGGGGACCACCTGGCCCTTTGCACCAGGCAGCAAAATATCCTGGCCTGGCCCTGGACATGAGAGGAGGGGTCCTCACCCCCTACCTATTGGATATTCATTGGGGTCCTGTCACACACAGTTATGGGGGGGACTTGGTGGGTAGAGTCATTCTGGAGACCAAGGACACTTTGCTCCCTAGGGAACCCTCCAATGGTCCAATCTGACAGCTCGCCACATGGAGGTAGCGGCACACAGGTTCCTGCTTCAAGACCCTTCAACTCCTGGCGTTTGTTTGCAAGAGTGTCTTGAACTTCTCAAGCCATTCATTCATTTTTAGAGGCATCCAGTAACTTCTGGATGGAATAGTTTCCTGCATTTGGTCTGGTGGGCTTATTATCTATCTATCTATCTATCTATCTATCTATCTATCTATCTATCTTCCTGCATTTGGTGCTCTGGATCTTCTACCACCATAGCCAGATTTGTTTGTCTTGGAGGCAAGAATCGACTGTCTGAAAGGAATGAATCTCTACCAATCAAGAGCAAGTAAGTTCTCACGAGATTAATTTTAACACTGAAAACAGATTTGCTTTGTTTTTACTGAGTTCAGGTAATGTATTTGCCTCCCCTCTGTGCTGGATATCAGTTTAGTTACCAGCAGTGTCATAGAAGCAGTTAACTTACTACGCATCGTACTGCCATTTGTTCAAGAGTTGCAACAGAGTTATTTAAACGCAAACAAACAAGAAACAGCAATCTTTGCAATATTTCCTTTAGATGAATCAGCTGATGCAACAAAATCATGTTTATATCACAAGCAGGAATGCATCCCCCCCCCCCCAGGAGTAAGTAAGTCTCATTGAACTCAGTTTCCACATAAATATGTGCAGGACTGGGCTGTCATGTTCAGATAATAATCATTCTTTTAAAGTATGTTTGTGTGGGTAACAACTGCTGTCCGTAAGAGTGCAATTCCTTGCAGCTCAAGCCAATGCACAGAGGTCCCTCAGTGTTCAATGTCAGTTACTCCTAAGTAAGGAGAGCCCATCACCTTGCAGTTGGGGATCGGTTAATCTGCCAATTTTGGTTTTTCACAGGTTCACATTTTTTCATTCTCCACATCCATTTGCATTAAAAAAACACACAAAGTCCTCATGAAATCCCACCAGCGTTTTACTGCACGTTTCTCCGAAAGTACACAGATTTGTATGCAATTTTGCCAAATGCACACACTTTTGCAAAGTAATTTTCCCTAAGAAAATGCATTTTTGCACGTTGTTTTCAGTAGTTATATGTCTTTATATGAACACTCAGTATATGCATGTCTGTTGCAGATTCCTTGGCCAGAGAACTGTGTTGCAAAATTCGGAGAAGTGAGGTTGCATTTCAGTTCTATTGTTTCGGAAAGCGTGAATTACGTAGATTCACCTTTGAATGTGTGAACCAAATTGAATTCCCCCTCCCATCCCAACTCCCAAGTAAGTGTTCGCTGGATCACAGCCTTCCTCTCCAAAGCAGGGAAGCTCAGAAGCTTTGTCATCACAACAGCCTTTCATAGTGGAGGCTGGTGGAAGAAAGTGGAAAGAAACTCTGGGACAAAGCCAGCCCTGTGGGAAAGGCTTAGCACTTATCAATAAGTTTAAGGAGCAAAGGGTTCTTCAGTATCTTCCAGAATTTTACTCCTGAGCACAAAGTCTTTTTTTCTTTTGCCTTAATAGGCAATGTTGCAATATATTAGGAGCCTACGATACATTACATCTCCCACCCCAATTCCAAATCCTCCTCTCTCTTTTTTTCATTTTTCCCCCTTTTTATTTTTTTGGCTAAAGATTACTCTGCATCCTAGACAAAGGAAATATTTAAACTGTTAAATCTGAACAAAGATACAGTCTGCATATGACTTCTCTGAAGCCCTATAAAAATTCTTTAAAATTGCCTATTCACTCAAATTTACTGAGTGTAGCAAAAATGTCAAAGGCATAAAGTCAGAGAAGATTGAATAAAATAATGCAGAAAGACAGATTAGTCATGCACAGACCCACACAGCCTTTCACAGCACACAATACCACTTTTTATTACCGCTCTAACTTTACAAAGGCTATGCTCAATACATAGAGGATGATACATGGTCAGTCATGTAATCTGCCTTTGATTCGCAGGCTCATTTATCTGGGGCCTTTTCACAAAGACATTGATGAGAGATTTCACTGTTTCCACGGCATTGTTTTATTTATCATATATAATGGCTGCGAGGAGGGGAGGGAGTAGGAATTATGTCACAGATTCCCAAATAAAGGAGTTGCACAGAAGAGGCTTCTGGACAAAAGTTTGCAAAATGGATATATATTTTCTGCCCCATCTTGTCAGCTGGGGCCATTCCTACCATTAAGTAGGATGAGGAATCTCCCTTCGAGGGGCAGGGTGGGGTTTTTTTTTATAGTGCTATTAAATTTGTCAGTTATTTTATTATAATATTGCCACTTTGTAGGGTGCTATGGGGATTTTCTGTTCTGGGCACTGCAAAGTCTTGGGCCCTCGCCATGGGCATTCCCCCCCCCTTCCCCCTTCGACGTCTTGAATATTGAAAGCTGCCAGAAACTATGGAAAAATAATGTTTTCTTACTTGTTTACAACAAAATCTTGTGTGTGTGTGCGCGCGCGCGCACACACACACACACACACACACACACACTTTCTCTCTCTTTTAATATAAAGCTGTCTGGAAATTACCTCTTTCCAACCCTTGTCCCTCCCCCCCCCCACCGCCACTCCTCCCTGCTCTGCGCCATGTTTTAAATTTGAGCAATATTTTAATTATTTTTAGAGTGGCATATTTATTATTTATGCATTCACAAAAGAAAAGCGACTATTTGTCAGTCACAGTTTTGTATCTTGCAAATTTAATAAAGAGCAGCCCTTAAGATAGAATTTCTGAGCCTGCCAAGATTGACAAAAGCCAGCTAATGCAGAAATGTCAACAGCCAACCTTATTGGCCACTCCACGATGCCTCGCAATCAAGGGAAAGCCGAGGCTGTATGTAAACAGAAATGTGTATCTGGTGATGAAATACCTGTGGGTGTGCATGTGCAGCTGAGAGAATCCATTAGAGGCAATGCTCAGTGAGGTGGCAAACCTAGGAGTGGGCTGTGCCACTGCAGATTGCAAGGGTATGTGGGGGGGGGGGTGTCATTTAACTGAATGCTTTGCTATTTAAAACAAAAAAACACCCTGCATATAGAAGATAGCATGCTAAGGCTAGGTTGTCAGCTACTTTTCTATGTGCAGGGAAATTTTGTGCGTGGAAGAACATTCAGTCATGTGATTCCCTGAGTGGGGCAGCCCAGACGAAGGTCAGTGAGATTGTGGCTGCCTAGACACCATTTGAAGCACATGGCTTCCTCTCCCAAGAATCCTGGGAGCTGCAGTTTACCAGCAGAGCTAAAATTCCCGGCACCCTGAACCAACTACAGTTCCCAGAATTATTTGTGTGGGGTGTGTGTGTGTGTTATGTGTCTCAAAGGTATGGTGTGTACACAGCTCTGCTCAGGAGCAACTGAGATATGTGGACCACTGAACCGCAGGTTGCAGCTTCTCAATGAAGTCCCCTCAGTTCCTTAACTGACTCCACCCACCCAGGCTGGTTACTGGACAGGGCTTCGTGTTCCTGTTGAGTCCTTCTGAGCTCTGACATGTGCCTGCGTCCATTAGTTGTTTTGGGGTCTTGACTTCTTGTTTGCTCCTTGACCCCATCATCTAGTTTCTCCTTTGCTTCTGATTTATTCTTTGATTCTGTGTAGGAAAGGAAGGGGAGATTCGATTCAGATTGCTTTTAAACACAAACCTGCCCAATTTCCACTTCCCAAAGCAAAGATGTGGACTTTCTGCACTTTCAGAATTTTGCAGAACGACTGCGTATAAAGATGCATATCCTAGGGTAAAGTGTGCATTAAAATGCAAATATTTGGGAAAATAGCACGCAAGGACGCATTCTGCTATGGAAAACTGCTTATAGAAGTGTGTGCATTTGTCAAAAACTGGACACAAAGATGTGTGTGCTAGGAGAAATTCACACTAAAATGCTGACAAACTTTCATGAGGAAGAAGCATAGAGTAGTGGTTAGGGTGTTGGTCTAGGTCTAGGAGCTGGGAGACCAGGGTTCAAAGCACCGCTCAGCCATGGGACACCTTGGGATGCCACTGTCTCTACATCACTTGGTTGTGAAGATAACACGAGAGAGAGAACCATATACACCACTTTGGAGGAAAGGAGGGATGTAAATGTGATAAACATTAAAGAAACAGCTGGGAAAGAGCACCCAGGAGGACTGACTGTAGAGATCTCACAGAGAGCTGATTCACACATGCATAGTCAGTGCTTTTTTCCCTAAAAAAAACCTTTAGGGGTACTCTCATTTTGACTCAAGAAAATCACCATTGTATTGTTCAAATTGGGGGAAATAAATACAGTAAATGGACAAAAGTGCAAAGATTCACAAAATGTTTAGGGGTATGCGTACCCCTGTGTCCCCCCCAGAAAAAAAGCACTATGCATATTCATTCCTTGATCACTCCGGCACCCAATAATGCCCTGCATGTGAGAATGTGGTGTTGCAGATCAAATGCCATGGACAGTACTTTTCACATTGCCACAGAGCACAACGCTGCTTTTCAATGGAGTTGGTGTCACACATTCAGTTGTGGGTTATCTGTTGGTGCATCTGTGGGCGAATCCGCCATATTCACTCTCCCATATTTCAGCTCTTCGTTAGTGCGGTCGAAAAAATATTGGCAAGATCCCCATTGACTTAAAAATATGGTAGCTGCCCATTAAGGTGGAAATCTTAACCCCGCCCTTAACAAAAGAGACTTATGATTTAATGGTGGAACACTCTGTGGCGAAATGAAATATCTCTTTGTTTTTTCCTCCTTTTTTAAGGTAAGAAGGAATAATGTCAATGGAATTTTGATGACTTGGCCCAGGATAACTTTGACGCCTCGGCCCAGGAGACAAACATCTTTGAATAGCCTGTTGTATTTGGCTCTGACAAGTCAGAGATCTGAATGGGAACATATTTTAAAAGTCGCACTGAAGAAAATGAATAGGAAAGGAAACAGCCCCCCCTCTCCTCCCCAAGAGGACAGCTAATTAGATGGGAGTCTACCCTCGGTGTTCTTAGGGAGCTCTGTGTCTCTGTGGCTCTTATTCCACCAGTCCCAGATTTCTCAGCAGGACAAGGAAAAGCTAATACCAAAACTTTGTTCCAAGAGTGAGTGTGTAGACAATGGAGAGTCTCTGAAATATGGAAATTACTTTTGAGTTGAAAGGGGGGGGGTGGATAGGGAATGAATATCGCTCCTCAGAGTCTGCCCAGCTCTGGAGAGTTTTAACATTTTTTGCTTCTAGACATGCTGCAAGTTTTTGCGAAGTTTGAAATAAAATGGCCATTTTAACTTCTTTGCAACCAGGCTAGACATACTGGCCAAATGGTCAGATGACCTCCATTTGTGCTGCCCTCGCTGGCCTGGCAGCAGAAGCAAGCGTTGGTAACGTTTAGGGTGCCTGCTTTTAAAATCAGGGTTTACTTTATTTATACTTTGCTTTTTCGCGGTGAAATGTACCCAGAGCAGGTGACAGTAAACATTACAGCATGTTTAGCATGTCTTTTTTGGGCAGGGGGAGTGTATCTAAACCACAAATTCAAATAAGAGAAAACAAAAAGTTCAGTAAACAAAGCATGAATTCTGTATTGCAAATCAAATTGAATCTTTATCATTGTCAATGAAACTAGAATAAGAAGTGCATAGAACACTTTGTCCAGACGTTATATAATAAAGGGTGTGTGTGTTGGAAGATAAATAAATAAAAGTAGCATTATAAACATGGGCATCAACAATTCAAAAAAATACCTGTAAGTAATTTTCTGGGGTTTGGTAATATCAGAAATCGGGAGCATTCAGTGGACAGGAGATTGCGCTAGATTCTAGACTTTGCCTATTAAACACGTTGTGGGAGAGAATTTGGACCGCAGTCTCTAATCATCTCCCTCCCGGCAGCTGCCCACTTGGTCATAGCTCCAGGGTGAAAGTAACCCATGACTGACTGACTCCAGAAGGCTCTGTTCATTGCAACTTCATGTGTTATTGTCAGTCTCAGTGTCACTGTTGTTGCTAGTTTACTGTGCCTATTTGCCTTTTGTCTTTAGTGTGGCCAGACGCAAATGGGGCCAGGGATCCTATATTTCTATCAGTTGCGGAAAAGAGTGACCTTTTTTTTGCAGTTGCAGTTTGTCTTGCAGGAAGGACGAGAGAAGCTACAACTCACAACATTTCTTTCTCTACGTAAGTAGCAAGGATAAAGGTATTAATAGTGGTTTATCCATCAGTCCACAATCCTAAGAATGGTAGCTCTGTGAGGAGAATAGGGGTCTGCTAACAACTGGGACGTGGGTGGCGCTGTGATTTAAACCACAGAGCCTAGGGCTTGCCAATCGGAAGGTTGGCGGTTCGAATCCCCATGATGGGGTGAGCTCCCGTTGCTCGGTCCCAGCTCCTGCCAACCTAGCAGTTCGAAAGCACGTCAAAGTGCAATTAGATAAATAGGTACCCCTCCTGCAGGAAGGTAAATGGCGTTTCCGTGCGCTGCTCTGGTTCGCCAGAAGTGGCTTAGTCATGCTGGCCACATGACCCGGAAGCTGTACGCCGGCTCTCTCAGCCAGTAAAGCGAGATGAGTGCCACACCCCCAGAGTCGTCCGTGACTGGACCTAATGGTCAGGGGTCCCTTTACCTTTAACAACTCTTAGCACCCTTAAACTACCATTTCCTATATTCTTTAGTGCAGGGAGCCATGAAAGTGGTATACAGTGGTACCTCTGGTTGCGAATGGGATTCGTTCCGGAGGCCCGTTCGCAACATGAAAAGAGTGCAACCCATAGTGGCGCGTCTGCGCGGGTTCTGATTTGCCGCTTCTGCGCATGCACGTGATGTCATTTTGCACTTCTGCGCATGCACAAGTGGTTAAACCCGGAAGTAACCCTTTCCGGTACTTCCGGGTCGCCGCGAGACATAACCTGAAAGAACGTAACATGAAGTGGACGTAACATGAGGTCTGACTGTAATAGTGTTTTAAATGTAGGGTGCAGATGTGGCCCCAGAATCAGCTGCCCTGAGGCAAGTCACCTCGTTGTTCAATGGCAGAGCCAGCGTCCTTACTCATTTCAACTGAATTAAATGACATGTAGGAAACATTCAGTGAAGCCTTTTTTTCCAGGCTGAAGTCGGGGCTTGGGAGTGTAGAGGTATAGAGGCAGCAAATCATTCTATAAATTGTGCCCCTAAATAGAAATTATTCATTAAGCCAACATATAGAACCATATGTTTAAAAGCATGGCTACGATGACTTAATGTGTGTGCTCCAGTATGAATTTCATAGCGTTGTGCATCTGCAGCTGAGATCGTGTTGAAAAACAAAAACAAAAAAAGCCCAGGCCGACTGAAATGGAAACTTTTGTGTTACTTATAATGTTAATGAAACCAGTTTATCAGGCAGTGCAGAGGAAGTGGAATATTTAGTGCCATTTAATGTCTAATCATCAGCATTTCTTTGAATAAATCACATTACATTGTCTAAAACCTGAAAAGAGTACGCTTGTAACACTTTTAATATAGAGTAGTTTTTTATTAAAGGGACACCCTTTCTGCCATCTCTGCTGGCACTTGTGCCTGCTGGAAAATTTATATTTGGCACTTCCTCCTGGTGCTATTTCTTTATTTTGAAATCGGGTGCCTTTCCTTTAGCCCTGCTTGGATTGAAGGAAAGCAGCTTTCAGTACTTTCTGGGGACTTGCCACATTCATGGCAATAAGCGAAGGAATTTGATGCAAACTCAAAACATACATGTGTACAAATAAGTGTGTGCGAGGCCCATAGTGTCTTGCTATTCAAATTCTCCCCTTCACTTTGGCTTGGCCAGACCACTAACAATGGCTACTAATTATTGGCCAGCTAAAGATGGTGCTCCCAGCTATTTTTGCCCCTGAGAATAAAGAACAGCATTTTGGGGAGGAGAGTATGAATTTTAGCGAGAAGCATCTTGACAGCCTGAGAAACCTGTTGCTGAAGGAGGAAGCCAGACTTATCTCTCTATCCTCATCTACCCTCCTACCTGGCAACTCGTACCTATATGCTCTAGAGCAGTGTTTCCCGAACTCAGGCCTCCAGATGTTTTTGGACTACAACTCCCATCATCCCTAGCTAACAGGCTCAGTGGTCATGGATGATGGGAGTTGTAGTCCAAAAGCAGCTGGAGACTCAAGTTTGGGAAACCCTGTTCTAGGTTAACATGGTGTCCTCCACATGTCACTGAACTACAGCTCCCACCATCTTGGACCATGGGCTACAGTGGCTGGGGCTGATGGGAGTTGGAGTCTAACAACATCTGGAGGGTTTCCCCTGCTGTAGGTGTTTGCTAGCACTTGGACCTGGGGCCCTGATAGCATGAATGTTATTTGTGAGGTAGGATACACACTATAACAATTATGTCCAATGACTGGAGGGTGGGGAATCCCTGCACAGATGTGACATTAGTCTGAACTTCACTGTCTTGAAGCTCTTGGTAATTGTTGCTGTTGTTAGTTAGCAGTAGTAGTATTACTCACCCTTCATCAGGAAGCCCCAGCAATATAAAATACAGCATTAAGCATAGTTTGAAACAAAGTACCATAACAAGCAGTGCTGGTCCAAAATACACGCATAGTCCCTCATCTTACATGGGGGTTCAGTTCCAAGGGTTCCGCCTACACATAAATACTGTGTACAGTCAAACCCTTGAAAGAGCCCATGGCTAGTGGGGGGTGGGGGGAAGAGAGCATCCCCAGCACTCACAGAGCCAGCACACCAAGCGGGTCTTGCTCCCCCACCCCCAAGCAAGGCAGAGAGCTTAGCTCTTTTTGTGCCAAGTAACCCCAAGTGGACGCGGGTGGTGCTGTGGGTTAAACCACAGAGCCTAGGACTTGCCGATCAGAAGGTCGGCGGTTCGAATCCCCGCAACGGGGTGAGCTCCCGTTGCTCAGTCCCTGCTCCTGCCAACCTAGCAGTTCGAAAGCACGCCAAAAAGTGCAAGTAGATAAATAGGTACCGCTCCAGCAGGAAGGTAAACGGCGTTTCCGTGCGCTCCTCTGGTTTGCCAGAAGCGGCTTAGTCATGCTGGCCACATGACCCGGAAGCTGTACGCCGGTTCCCTCGGCCAATAAAGCGAGATGAGCGCTGCAACCCCAGAGTTGGTCACGACTGGACCAAATAGTCAGGGGTCCCTTTACCTTTTTAACCGCAAGTGGATCAGGTGTGAAAAGAGCTTTAAGCTCTCCACCTTGCTCGGAACTTGATTTGCACAGTTTCAATTGCACAAGCAAAATACATGTAACATAAGGGATCTCTCTCTCTCTCTCTCTCTCTCTCTCTCTCTCTCTCTCTCTGTGTGTGTGTGTGTGTGTGTAAAATGTCTGCAGACAGGGTTAAGAGGTTCACTCACCCAAAGCTGTCTGGTGATGCTGCCAGCCGCACCTCTGTGAGTAGGGAATTCCACAACTGAAGGGATCTCATGAAGAATTGTCTCAACTGGGGCACCCCCACCACCACTCTGAACCTCTGAGGGTGTTGGAAATAACAGGAGGGCCCTCTCTGTCGGTTCTGACACCCAAGAGTGCCTGTAAGGGAAGGAGGAGGCCCTTCAAAGTGCCCGGGCCAAACCATAACATTTGACGAGTCTATCTTCGTGCTGGCTGCATAAAGCCAAGTTGCGCCACCGATGGTTCATCTCATTTTTCAAACATACAAAAAAAATAACCCAGCTCCATTTGATACTCTTGCTGTTGCCCACAGCTGTCTGGCTCACCGTAACATTTAAGCGAACTGCAATGAACCTATAAGTCATCATAAATGAAAATGATGGCAGTCATCTTCAGGTCCTTTGATTAATGGAAATATGGGCAGTTGGACACAGACTAGATGGTTATAAATGCTGCTGTCGGAGGAAAATAATTATTATATTAATAAGGAAGCTGTGTGGAAGCGGGCCCGTGGGGTGGGGGAGAAAAACTGTTGTGTTGTGTGCTTGTGTCTTTTTCCTTGGAGCTTCTTCCCCCCCACACACCTTGCCAGATGATCCGATGCACATTTTAACACAATTGCAGTGCAGCAGTGTGTCTGCTTGGATCCTTCTACACACACTTTCAGACAGGAATAGATTTTTTTATGACTTAATACTAGCTCTAACTAGATCTTGAAGATTGACTAAGTCAATTGTGTTGTGCGTGCATATGCCACTTTGCAGCAAGGGAGTGAGGTGGTGGTGGGGGGGCTAAAGAAGGAAGGAATGGCGGGGCGCGAGAGGAGGAGAGAGCGATCCCCTGCATATCTTATTATACCTGAAACAGTGTTCTGATATGTACTAAATATTGTGACTACCAGAAGCCCCACAATAATTGATTCACCCACACAGCCATTTAGTCTGCGAGCTGTTCGTTTTACAAATTCTACAATCTTTTAGAAATTCTTTCAGTGGAGAAGATTGCTGCTTGGCTTCAGATTCATTATGGTGATTGAATCCTCTTCAATAGAGAACTGTTTAAAAGGAGCACATCCATGTGTGTCTCACTCAGAGCGAAGGCACATAGGTTAAAAGCTTGTCTGTGTGGCATAATTCACGGCTGCTATGCCAAACAATCACTTTTTATTGTGACCTTCATAAGATACAAAACGGAGCTAGCTTTTTTCTTTCTCTCCCCCCCCCCACCCTTTTCTGGTAACAGCATAGTTTTAGCTATCAACATCTGAAGCTCCTGGAATTCCTAATTAGATAACCAATTAATAATGTAGAATAGAATGAGCTTTTTTTTCCAGATGCAAAATCATAATTAATCTGAGTACTAAAAATAAAAAATAAAAAAATCCCACCACCCAAACTGCTGCCCGCCTTTATATCAGAGAGAGGGGAAGGAAGGGGAAAAAATTGTAGACTAGGTATTTAAATATTCTGGCACACCTGAACCTTGGCCATCCGTCATTGTTATGACTTAAAACATCGCTGACTAAATTAGGTTTTGTTTGTATAGAGCTGGGAGAGTCAGATGGCTTGAATGACAAAATTAGAACATGCTCAAATCGGTGCAACAAAACTGCATGAGAGGGGAAGATGTGAGGAACGAGGACGGCTGGCAGTGTTGTGCTGAAATCCTTCTGTGTGGTGTTGTGTTTATAAGTGTGTGTGTGTGCATATTTTCCCCTCCTGTCCTCTACAAATCACAGCAACAATAGAAAACTGAGACGGTTCCTCTAGTCAGGCGAGAGCCACTTATAAACACACCCCTCCCTCTTATCACATTTATAGATTAAAGGAAATCTTTAGCATTACGAACAACCTCTATTGTCTCTGTTTTGTCAGTGGGACTCCGCAACAACAGCAGCACCTAAATCCTAAAGGTGTACATAATACCCAAGAGCATGGCTGTGTACGCACTCACGTTTACTCTGCATCTGGTGCTGCAATAAGTGCACACGTGACGTTCGACACAACCCATATCTATCCTATCCTTTCTTAGGAAGTACTGTGCTTTGATGTGTTTCCTCCCCCACACAACCAGCTTTGATCCGAATTGAGGGGGGAAATGACCTAGCTGTGTTTTATGCCACTGATGGGTACACAGCCCATGCCTCAAGAGCAGTGCTCCGTCCAGTGTCATCTTGCCCCACCAGAAATCTGGGGGCTGAAGGGATGCTATGCCGAGAAGTCTTTGCCATATTTCTACCACTGAAACACCGCCGCCAGGCTTGACTTCAGGTAGTCTATTGATAACTAACTGGGAGGGTTCACCTTTTGTTGTTTAGTCGATTAGTTGTGTCTGACTCTTCGTGACCCCATGGACCACAGCACGCCAGGCGCTCCTGTCTTCCACTGCCTCCCGCAGTTTCGTCTAATTCATGTTGGTTGCTTCTATAACACTGTCCAACCATCTCGTCCTCTGTTGTCCCCTTCTCCTTGTGCCCTCAATCTTATCCAACACCAGAGTATTCACCTAGTCCATTGTTATTTTTAGTTTCACAGGGTTCTGTACCTCTTTCCAACCAGAATGGTTTTCAAAGTGGTCCACAGTAACCCCCCCCCCCGAAATCTGCCTTATACTGAGTCTGCAACCACAGCAGGCGCTGTGATTCTCCAGCAGTTTGACTTCACCCCCAAGAGGCACACTCCATTGTCTCTCACGGCAGACAGAAGCCGACAACTGAGCCTGCCAGCTGGTCTATCTAGTTCAGTATGATTTATACGGATTGGCATTGGCTCTCCAGTGTTTTGAAAAGGGTGTTTTTCCCAATCTTACCTGCAGGTGCTGGGAAGTGTGTATATGTATACGTGTACATATATATGTATACGTATATGTGTAGCTATCCCTATCCCCATCCCCATCCCCATCTTCTTTGTTAAGCTCTCTGTTTTTTAAATGCTAGGCACTGTCAGTCGCACAAAAACTTCCCTGACTCCTGGGTCTGTTCTCGCTGAGAAGTGGTAGCAAAAGAGGGGTGGCTGGAATAGATGCACTTTAAAGCCCTTTCCCCCTTAGTGCCCAGTGGCTGCTCCTGCTGCTGCTGTTTTGGGTAGTCGGTTTACACACAAATGTGTATATAGATGTTATCAGTGGTGCCTGCAACTCACTGGGACTGGTAGGTTGTTCAGGGTGTAAGTGGCGCTGAAGCCAATGGCAGGCAGAACCAAGTAATTCTAGATTTGTCCGCATCCTCCTCTCTGCTGAGTTCTATAGGGTAATGCTGAAACTAAGGAGGAGGACACTGAAAGCCAGGACCACCCCCCCCTCCAGGCTTGTTTGCAAGAAAGGAAACGGCAAGGCGGGTAAGTTGGAGCTACCACCTTTTAAAAAGAACATTCAGTTATTAATGTCTATACTGGATCATGAAAAATAGCAGAGCGGTGTGCAATGATATAACATAAAACACCATTTATTTATTTATTTAAAAATACAGATACCTTTAACAGAACTGTCTAACCAAAAATAAAACTTACGCACCTCCAGACACCCGGAAGTAAAACGTGAAGATATGCCAGCCTAATCTCTGTTGTTGGTCCCCACAGCATGGGACCAACAACACCAAATGTCCGACTTCTGGTTGAGGTCACCCAGGTCTCTGTAGCATGCAGGGGGCAACTAACAGTGCTCGTTTAGATGAGTTCAGTGGTCAAGCTAAAATATAAGGGCTTGGGCAGTCCGTAAGGCATTCTACTAGTTCCAAATTGTTCAGGGCTTCATATATCAACACAAGAGTATTGAACCCAGCCTGGTAAGCTACAGGCCACCAGTGCAGAGGTTTTTGCAGACGTGTAGTACGCTGTTGGCCACCTGCCTCCATCAGCAACCAAGCCGCTGCATTCGGCACCACCTGCAACTTCCAAGGGCAGCCCCACATAGAGAGCATTACAGTAATCCCACAAGTAATGCACATTGCCAGTTTAAGGGGGGGGGGGAATAATTTTCAGACCATTAGAACCCAGAATTTAAAATGACCTAATTGCACCACTTAAGAGAGTTGAATTCTAAAGACTCTGGATAGGGAGAATGATATTAGCAACTCACATTAGTTTGTTTTTTTTTAAGGCAGCTCGCAAGAGCAAATATAGAGATAGAAACAGAAACCAGAAAATAGGGAGATACAGTATACAAATATCAAAAAGCCCATGTATATCTCCATGCATTATCATATACATATATTAACAATAATAAAATTTCCTGAAATTTTGCTGTTACTTTTGAAGTCTGCAGCACAAGCTTATCTCATATTGGTCTTCTGGTGTTGAGTTATGACACTCTCTAATGTCTTGTAGAAGAATGGGGAGGAGGAGATTGGAAAGGAACAGATGTTTGTGTATAAGCCATTTCATGGGAATGGCAAATTTGATTGGATGCCATGGGTGTTTTGGGTACCAGAAACCAGTTGACCAGGGATAGCCAACATGATGCTCTCCATATGTTGGTGCATTTCAACTCCCATCAGCCCCAAGCAGCATGGCCAAATGGTCAGGGACCATGGGAGTCGTAGTCCAGCAACATCTGAAAGGCACCACATTGGCTGTCCCATCTTAGCAGTGGAGGAACACTTTCCCCAGACACCTGGTATTTCATATTCAAAAACCATCAGGCTTGAACAGGTGAATGCCTTTGAATCCCACACTTGGGATTCTTCAGTTACTTCTCGCAACTTGAACATCAGAAGATAAGAAGAGCCTGCTGGACTTGGTCAATGGCCCATCTAGTCCAGCATCCTGTTTTCGCCGTGGGTCACCAGATGCCTGTGGGACCTGATCACAACTTTACTCTGCCCACTTGTGATTCTCAGCAACTGTTGTCCAAAGCCATGATGCCTCTGACAGTGGAGGTAGAATATGGCCATTGTTGTCTCCCATGAATTGGCCCAACCCTCTTTGAAGCCATGCATGTTGACGGCCATCATACCCTCTTGGAAAGTCAGAATGTCAAAAGTGTAATTTCTCCATGAAATGTGACTTTTCAGCAGCGAGATCTATCACTGGTTTTCTTCTTGTTTTAACTGGCTACCTTCATTTTGTGATTGTGAAATACGGTATTTGCTTTATGTTATCATATTGAAAATTGTCTTTTAGTATTTCACCTCAGATTCAGACTGCATAAAGCGGGCTTCATGGATACAGATTCAAAGGGAGTGCATGATATTGCAGGTATTCTTACCCATAATTCTATTGCATTTAAATATGTTGCACATTATTAGATGTTTTTAACATAAATCAGTGGCTAGTGTATTCGCTGGGTAGCACAATACAGATCAGCAGAATATTTCTGCTTCTTTATAGTTCCGCATCCTACCTCAGAAGACCCCTGTCCACATAAAAAATGTTATTGTAGTAATAATTTTTTGTGACATTTATAGCTTAAAGACTTTGTGCAAATTTTTTTATTGACAAATCTACTATGAATCAACATACATGAACACAATAAAAATGCACGAGATATATGCATTATAGCGGAAGTTTTGTCAATAGGGCATCACATTGATCTGTGCTCTTTGGGGCTATTTGTGGAGCTGTAGGCATGCGTTTTGCCAAAGACTGCAAACGGTTGAACTGCCTCAGAATACAATTATACATGAAAAGGAAAAGCCTTGATTCCAGCTACTTGAATGCTCAGAAGTCCTGATTCTGACCAGTGTTGATAATCAACTTTCACCCACCTAAGAGAATCAAGCATGTTAAGAACAGAAGAACAGAAGAAGACATAGAAGAGCCCCTGCTGGCTCAGGTCAGTGGCCCATCTAGTCCAGCATCCTATTCTCACAGAGGCCAAACAGATGCCTGTGGGAAACACACGAGCAGGACCTGAGCACAAGAGCACTCTCCTCTCTAGCAACTGGTACCCAGATGCATTGCTACCACCCACTGTGGAGGCAGAGCATAGCAATCGTGGCTCTTATACCTGTAAGGTTGGAAGGGACACCAAATATTACCTGTGATTCCTCATTGCACTGGGTTGGACTGGAGGAGCCTTTGGGTCCCTTCCAAGTCGACAGTTCTATGATAAGTTTGTCCAGTGTTTGTCCACAGAGTGTCCAGTGTTCAGGACCCAGTGTGCAGGCACTTCCACACATTTTGAGGAGTTTGGGCTGACCTTTCTCAAAAAGCTCATCTCTACCCCACATGACAAATCACATTAGAAACTTTCAGCTTGAGCTGGTTGCAGAGTTAGGAGCACATAAGGCTTAGACATGCCTAACTACGCCAGACTGGAGATGTAGAGGACTTTGAAAATCAGTTTGCAATATGACGTGCGGGTGGGGGGATTGCTGCTTACAAGAGATTTTTTTTTTATTAAATTAAAAATAAAATAAAAATCCTACTATGCTGAAGTGCCGGATCATGCTCAGAATAGCCCTTGGGATTTTGATATATCTAAGTCAGTGGTTCTCAACCTGTGGGTCCCCAGATGTTGTTGGACTACAACTCCCAACAGCTCTGCCCTGGCTAGCTAGGGGTGATGGGAGTTGTAGTTGAACAACATCTGGGGACCCACAGGTTGAGAAAGGCTGATCTAAGTGATAGATGGTACTACTGCAAGACTTCCATGTTCTACAGACTTCAGGGATCTGAATATGAAAGCTATATATGAAATATGAAAGATACACACACACACGCACACACACACACACAAACACACACACACACACACCAGTTCATCCTTTGATCAGCTCTGTAAGCAGGAGGACCCCAGTTTCCAGCATTTCTCATTTAAAAAGATCAGACAGCCGGTGAAACACCTATAATAAAAGACCTTTATCTGAGACCCTGAAGATTGGCTGCCAGTCAAGAAAGACAATACTTGGCTGGATGGATGGATAGTCTGACCTGGTATGTTCTTATTTGATAGGCTAAACCCTGTCCTGCTTCTCTCGGGTTCTGTGGCTAGACTTCTTCTGCAGATGCTTGTACATACTGCAAGTCAATGCAGTGCACTGATATGCAGGTTCTACAGTTCATGCTGCCACTTGTGCAAAAGGGTGTGCAAACTCTTGCATTTGTCTGCATGCAGAACATATTTGGATTTAATTTCACTTTCATCATGCAGCATTCTTGTGCAAGATGCAAAACAGCTGAAGATTCCCCAGGGTGAAGGACACCTTTGGACACCAACCCATTGTTTTTAATTAGCCAATTGATGAAGAGCCCAAGCTTTCTAGGTAAGAGAAATAGTGTGACTACTAATTTGGAGCTAGACACAAACTTTTCTCAGTTAACTCTTAAGCTAATCTACTCAGAATTTGGGCATGATGTTAAAACAGAGTTTGGCTCAAGAGTGCATATAACTATTATGTGCTGTTGGGTCTGGTACATTCCCTGTATAATAAGATATCTGAAGTTGCCATTGTTTGTGCATTAAAAACAGTAAGGCTAAGACATCTGAAAATTAGAATTCTATGTCAGACTGTGAATAGCCCACGAGCCCACAGTCTTTCATTAAAATCTGTTTGACATTTTTTGTTATGCGCAGAGAGCCAAAAGGATGCCAGAATGCTTGATATTTGTGATTACATCCTTCTGCTAATACAAGACGCTCAAAAAATTGTATTAAAACATTAGCTGCAAAAGGCTGAGCAGTGAAAATACAAATAAATAAATTAAACTTCTGGGTTCTGTGTGGTGTTTTGTTTTGTGTTTGTTTGTTTTTTTGCATTTAAAAGGGAAACAGACCACAATATGATCTACTGCATTTAATAATTCTGTAAGCAAAGAGTCACATTTTTAATTCTTCTTTCTCTAAACAGAAGTGCATGGATAAGGAATGTGTTAATTCTCACACACACCCTCCAAGGTGGGTGAGGGGGGGATGTAAAGTGCAAATTTTTAATCGTTCCTTGGGAATCGTGTAATGATCGCAAGTCACATGACCTGGTAGAAAAAGATATTATTTTGTCACAATAATGCAAGTAAATTATGTCACTGGCAACTCGCTTAAAGGTCATGGGGATCATCTGATGCAGAAGATGGAAATTTCTCCTGCCAAAACAATATTGACAGCTTATCAAGCAGGATGGAGAAAATACAATGATATAATAGAATGTAAGGTAAGATAACACTTGCTACTGGAGGCAGAAAATATGACATGGCATTTCAATTTTAAGGTTATGTGCAGGATGATATGGTATAGAAGCTCAGAGACAAAACAGTGTTACTTGCATGTGAATTTTATTGGTGCGAATGCAGCTACAGTATTTTAATGTACAGAGGGCTGATTATACGAATCTGATGGAAGGAAAGGGACTCTGCACTATGGATTCATTTGCAAATAGATGACAGAACATGAAATGAGGGTGGATTTTATTCTTATCTTACCTCATTACGGCCAAATGAAGGCCAGGATCCAAAGGACCATGCAAGTGGTTCTGTGTACCCAGGAAGACTTTGGACTTTTGCGGTGTCAGCTTGCTGCAAATGGGTGTGTACACTTTTCAGAAATTATATGAGCATGTAGATGGGAGGCAGGTAGGCGGGTGAGGGTGACAGCAGGTTCACACTTGCCTGACCTCCATGCATTCATTATAAAGCCTGAAGAACTCCTGAACATACAAGTGTAAGAAGAGAGGGGCTCTCTCCGCACTATCAGGGGCTCTGCTTTCCTGGTTGCACATGCAGGAACTATTTGGGGAACTGTTGGCAGAGTGCATGCTTTGAGGTCGCAGGTTCAATCCCCATTACTTCCAAGCAGATGGATATCAAAAGGCTACAGACACAGTCAATGGGGAGGCCAGAGGCCAGGCACAGGTTATCAGGCAGACAAGATGAAAGGGTGAGAGGCAGGAAGTGTGGTCAGAGAGAAGCTGGGCTCAGAGACTAAGAACATAAGGATGCAGCAGCCTGCTGGGTCAGGCCAATGGCCCACCTAGTCCAGCATCCTGTTCTCATAGTGGCCAACTAGATGCCTCTTTTGGGAAACCCAAACATCAGAGCACCCTCTCTTCTTACACTGTGGTTTCCTGCAACTGATATTCAGAAGCATTACTGCCTCTGACCTTGAAGAGCACAACCATCATGGCTAATAGCTACCATAGAATCATAGAGTTGGAATGTACCCCAAGGGTCCAACCATCTGCAATGCAGGAACCTTTTGCCCAATGTGGGTCTCGAAACCCCGACCCTGAGATTAAGAGTCTCACGCTCTATCAACTGAGCTGCTCGTTCAAGATCCCTCTCCTCCATGAATGTGCCTAATTCTCTTTTAAAGCCGTCTAGGTTGGTGGCGGTCACTGCCTTCGGTGGGGGCAAATTTTGTAGTTTGTGCTGTGTGAAGAAGTCCTTTCTTTTACCTGTCCTGGACACGACATGAAGATGGCATGGCAGGCCACCAGTTGTCTTCTGCAACTCATAGGGACCATGGCTGCAAATGTTTTCATAGGACTTGGTGTGTCTGGATTGGGTTGTAGGACTCCAGATGACCGCATTAAAGCTGGGAGGTGAACAACTTTTCTCAGGCTGGACCTGCAACTCAGAAGGAACCCTTTCCCCCAAAGGGCAGTGTGCCTGGTGTTCTGGAAACCAGGGGGCAATGTGCTGAAGCCCAGCCGCTAGAGACCCTGATGCCAAACCAACCCTGGCGTTTTTCATAGAGTTCTCAAGTCCCAACTGGACACTGACAAAATCCAGTCCAACAAATACATGACTTGGCACCATCTCCCTGTCTTGTCTCTGCCCTCTTCAGCCAGCCAGTTAGAGTGGAGTGTGGGGAAACATTGGACGATATTGCACAGTGTATTTGTTTGAATAGGTGTTATCAGGGAGGCACCCAAGTGGCAGGGGGAGAAGAGACACTTCAGGGGAGGGGGGGTGTCCCGGCAGCCATGTGTTCCCCATACATCTAGTTAGGGCCCTATATCTACTGGAGCAAGATATCTTCCTGCCATGTGAAAGTATAGCAAGAACAGACCTTGTTGAAATTTTATTGGCAGTGGATGGGAGAAAGCCAGCTTGGTGTTTGGCCAACGGTGCATTTAGGAGAGAAGAGGAGACATTAACTAGGGTGAATCTGCATTGATGATGTGAAAATCAGAAACACAAGTGTGCTGTTTCTTCAGCATGCCCACACATAAGGAGAAGGCAGAGAAAACCTTCTGACTCGTGAGATGTATGCTTGAAGCTTGTCTTGTCTGTCTGTCTCTCTTCACCTCTCTCTCTCTCTCTCTCTCCCATCACCCCACCATGCCTGATAGAATTAAGAGCCTTCAATGCATGTTGTTTACCCAGCTGCTTCTGAACAATGCATTAAAAGGGGGGGGGGGGAATGACTGGCAATTTGCTTATTCAACTCTTGTATACAGAGTTCCTTTTCTCCTCACCAGCTTTCTTTCCATGGCTCTCTCCACACCCAGTGCTGAACACAGTTGTGCTAGCTGGAGCTGATGGGAGTTGTAGTTGCCTTAAAGCATCTGGGGGGCACCAGGTTGGGGAAGGCGGGTAGAGTCAATCTTCAAACGCACCATGAGTGCTCAAGAATTCAGCCGGTATAGAATACATTACATTTCAGCCGAAATCCATTTGGTTTGAGAAATCTGCTTTGCATCTGCAATGAAAGATTGTCCGGGAGAAAGAGAGACACTATTCACAGGCTCATTACGCGAGGGAAAAACCGCTTCTGTGGGTGTGTTTTAAACAACAACATAAAAAACACACGCACCACAGTTTCGTGTCAAAAACCCATGCAATATAAACAAAGACACAGTACTTGAACTTAGCATTAAAATGCTGACGAATTTTCACGATGACTTTTAATAATAACAATAATAATACATAATAACAAACCAATCTGGAAATGTGGAAAACTGAATTAACCATTAGAAACATGAGAGGCTGGGAGAAACCAAATCTGACAGGTTCACCCATTGCCACACACACACACACACACACACACCCCAGTATAAATACTTTCCTGAGGCTTCTTCCCAGTGTGGTGATTATTTATTGTAAAACTCAGGTTGATGACCCTTGGCTATTCCTTCTGTTCCCCTCCTATAATATAATACCTGATGTGGGAAAATGGGGAGAAGCTGGGTTGATCTCTAAGGTGAAAGGAAATAATACATTGGATCATTGCAGGAGAGATGCATCACTATTTTTTCATGACATCCAGTTAATTGTGCTGTTTCCATGAATGGAGAAGAATACTCTGTTTTGTGTTTATGTACATAGCTCAGCTTCTTCTCCATAGCTTTTGAAATATATATGTGTGAGGTACCATGCTCAAGTGGGGAAGGGTCGCATGGCATCCTTTTGTGTTTCCCTTTTAAGAGTCAGGTATGGCTAACCATTAAAATTATATCGTGGATTTTTGAGAGATCCGTCCCTTATTAAAGCTGAGAGCAGCTCAAAGGAGAAACATCAGTCCCTTTTCATGAAAGGAATACTTAGGAGATGACAAACAGCACTTCAGATTGAATCACGGTGAGGTGGGTCATCCGCAGCTTTTCAATGTAAAGAGGCATTTTTATATCTCTCTATACTGTTACGAATTTTCCTCGTTGAGGAGAACACGCAGAGGAAGCTCAAGGCCTGCGTCTGTGCTGGCTCCTGCTGAATTGGGTGAGAGAACCACCCTCCCCTCCCCTAATAATTTTGTCCCTTGGGGGGCCCAAGATGGCTTAGCAGGTTGGAGACCAGTCCCTATATTAGGTACAGCTTTTCAGCAAGCCCAAGCAGCCAGGGTCATCCAGGGTCCTGTGGGTTTGGGAGGGCAAGAGCTACTAGGAAGGTTGCCTCCCTCTGTTTGGGCCCATGAAATAGGGACATCCTGTTCCACCATCATAATAACAAAAAGTCTTATTATTTATACCCCACTCATCTGGCTGGGTTGCCCCTGCCACTCTGGGCTGCTTCCAGCATATATAAAAACATAATAAAACATTAAACAAAAAGCTTACCTATACAGGGCTGCCTTCAGATGTCTTCTAAAGGTTGATTACTTATCTCATTGGCTCAGGGGTCAGATGACTCCATGCCCGCCAATATTTCTCCGATGGGAGTGTGAGTTTGGAGCCTCTGATCCACAATCAGAGGGGAGGCCAAAGAGAAATGGAAGGGCATCAAAACGACTGAACCTGTAATTTGAACCCTGAAGTAGCTGTTGATCTACTTGGCCTGAAAACTTTGTGAAATCCCAAGATAAGGAGCCGCGGAGGCAACTGCACGGTGTGGGGCTTGTGCTTTCTCAGGCAGTTTACTTATTTGCTGCTGGGATCGTTCCTGCAAGTTTTGGCAGTCATTTGCTGTTGAGTGGTGCTTTTTGCATGTTTGTGGTGGTGGGAACTGTTTAATGGTTTGTAGAAATTGCTCAGAAAACTGTATGCTGCAGTAGCACAAGGGAAAGAATGAGCAGGGCTTTTGGGTAATGCAGCTCTAGTGCTGAGGCTTGCACCTGGGCTTAAAAATATTGGAAACACATTTGGGCTGCCAAATGTGAGAGACAAGGGTAAACTGCTCTGGGATGTGGAACTGTGACTAAGAGTGTGTACCACAGAGAAAAAAGAAGGCATGAAGAGATCTTGATGGACTGGAAGCTTGCTTGAAAAGAGAAAACTTTGGGTTAAAAGTATAATTGTGTTTCATTATCTGTTTTTGATGATGTGTGTTCTAATGCCTTTGCTAACTTTTCTGTTAGTTTTCTACAGGGAAGCTGTATGATGTTGTTTGTTTGTACACCTGGGGACAGATGTCTTATTCTTTGCAGGGGGTGGGTAATGTCATGAGTTTGGGGGGAAGTAGGCTGTGTGCAAGAGCCTTCTAAGCCCTGGACCCAGCAAGTGTTAAAATATGAGACAGGCTAGCTTCCTGTGTTGAGGTGATCGCCTGGGTGATGGGCCATTAAGAGAAAGCGTGTTCTCACTAGGGGAGAGCACGTGTTGCGGCTGGGGCCAGGCAAAGCACCCTTTAGTTGCCAGGCAGAATCGTGGGAAAGGAACTGGCCAGGATTGGTGTTGGTGTTGCTGGGGCAAATTGTATGTTGCCAATTTGGGGGTGGAGATCAGAGGTTATTTAAGCAAGGCCCACAGAAATTTGCTTTCTCTTTTGCTGTGGGCATCGGATCAGATCAGATCGAACATAGCGAAAGACTGGTTGTATCTTAGAACTTTTTCTTTCCTTTTTTCTCCTTCTTTGCCCTTTAAATCCAATTTTCCCCCTTTTTATTAGTTAAATTTATCTCTTTCACATACCCCTGAGATTTAAAGCCCCGTGGTCTTCCTGTGGGTGCCCGGGGGGGGGGTGCCTGGCCCCGGGTGGCTTACGGCCTGGTCCTCGGTGGAGGCCCTGGGGGGTCTGGTGCCTCGGCCCGGGCTGGGGAGCATTGTACGGGGCCCTTCTTGGGGGTTTGGTGACTAGAAAACATTTATTTTACTTTATTTCAGTTATTCTTGTCTTTCTAATTTTATTTTACCTCTCTCGGGGCCTGGTGGGCTCTCTCCTCCTCCCGCGGTCTCTTGGGTGGCCTGGGGGTTGAAGCAACGGGAGCGGGCGCCGCTGAGGCTCTTCCTCCCGCCTGAGCCGGCGCTGTCCTCGGCGCATTCCGGCGCGCTTCGCGCGGCCGCGGCGGGCCGCCGGGCGAGAGGCGTGGTACCGCCCCTGCGGCGGCCGTACGGGCCGCAGCGCCGGCGATCGCGCCGTTGCGGCCTACTCGTGCGGGCGGCTTGGTTGGGGCGCCGGTGAGCGGACGCTGCCGGGATCCATTTTGCCCGCCAGGCCGGCACTGCCTGCGGCGCGCCTTGGCGCGTTCCGCGCGGCCTAGGCGGGCCGAGCGGGCGGGAGGTGCTGGGTGTGTGCCGCTACAGGCCGCTCGGGGCCGCAGCGCCTGGCGGTTCAGGCCGTTGCGGCCTGTTTTTTACGGGTCCGTCGACCCCTCCCCACCGCGGGCGGCAGCCTTGATCGGCCGCAGGGGCTAGCTCGAGCCCCGGGGAGCCCGCAATTCCGGGGGGCGGCCCAGGGGTCCTCTATCCCGCCCGCCTCGGTGGCGGCTCCAGGCGCGGCGCGGCGCGGCGCGCGTAGTGGGGTGGGGCGGTCCCCCAAGTAGAGGGCCTCTCGCGCATCGTGCGCTGGCAGCCCTTCTGGTCGTCGGCCCTCCATCTTAGGCATTTTTTGGCGGGAGCGCCATTTTCTGCCTTCTTTTGCTCTACGCTGGCCCCTAGTGGCTAAGGAAGTAATTGCAACCTTTAATTGGCTTGGGCTGCGAGGTGTGCCACCTGGTGGTGGTTTGTATTGTTGCAGCTAACTTTAATTGTCTGAAGCAACTGAGTTAGCTGGTTAATTGTTACGTGGTGTCGCATATTGTCTGTTGACTTATATTGTTGTTGTTTTCCCGCTAGTAGGTATGGCTCCCAAAAAGAAGGCGCCTAGCAGGCCTGGTTCCACGTCATCGGCGGAGCGACCTATAAGAGGCCCATCTCAAGCCTTGCGTTCTCCTGCGCCAAACCAGTTGCTGAGTCGCCTCCAATCCATGGTCACTGGTTTGGCTGGCGACCCTCCCGCACTGGCCCGAGTGGAGGCTGAAATGGACGGCCTGTTGCAACGTTGTTCCACTCCGTCGACTTCTACCGCAAGGCCAGCCCTTCCTGCTGGCATTGCCTCTTCGGCGTCTTCTTCTAGTGAAGAAGAGGGAGGGATTGTGGCGACCAGGGATTCTTCTCCGGAAGCCTTGGCCCAGACCCCGGACTTACCAGCAGTCCTGGTGCCTGCACGCAGGGGTCGGGGGGGTGCCAAGGTTGCGGCCAATAGAAGGGCGTCAGCTCGGATCAGAGCAGCGCAGGCGCCAGGGGTACCGTCCCCTGCGGCTGTCCGATTGGCCCCTGGTCACTCACAGATTCTGTCGTTTCAGTCCGTTCCAGTTGCTGTTCGGCAAGGAAAGAGAGCTCCAAGAGGCGGGCCAGGCGGAGTCGGAGGGTCACTTCATCCTCTTCCTCAGTCAGTCCCAGGTGACGTGCCGCAAGGTGATGCATCTGAGTCTTCTGTGGAGGACAGCCTTCCTCCACCTCCGAAGTCGTCTTCTGGTGGGCTTCGTCGCCGAAAAAAGAGTTCTAGGAGGCGCGCCAAGAGGAGACGGAGAGACACTTCGTCCTCTTCTGCAGGTACTTCATCTCAGACATCCAGTAGCGACGAGGAAGCCTCACTCAAGCTATACTGGGGCTTTGCGGAGTCCTCGGGACTCCCAAAATGGGCTTGGGAGAGGAGGGCAAACTCTCATAGGGCAAGGTATGGGGCAGTGCAGGACTGCCTGGACGGGGTCCTCTTGCCTGACGTGAAGGTCTCTACCAATTCGGCTAGGGACATTATTCCCGGTGCCCACTTGCATACAAAACTGCGATCCAGGATTCTGGATGGCCGTTACATTGATATATTTAGTTTGGCTCCCCCTCTGGAGGGCCAGGACTCACAGGATAAGGGTGTGGCAGCCACAAAAAAGAGGGTGGCTTTGCCAAAAGCGGAAAGGACCTTCGAGCGATGGTTGGATAGTTTCCAGGTGTTCGCTGGAGTGGTGGCAGCGGCTTACCCACGGAGATCCATGCATTTATGGGTTTATTTGTCCATAGTCCGTTCAGCGTTTACGATGGCTGGAGCGTCTGCTGCGATCTCTTATGATGAGAATTTCAGACGCAGGGCTGCCAAGATCCCCACTGCCCGCTGGGATCGTAAGGATTTAGATGTCTGGACCACTTATGTGGCTCCACGTATCGATAATAAGGCCCCTGAATCGCAGAAACCTAAAAATGTGCCAGCTAGGATGGGTCGCAAGTACTTTTGTTGGGATTTTAACAAGGGTACTTGTCAGCGCCAGTTCTGCAGATATTCCCATAGTTGTGAGAAGTGTGCAGGGAACCATCCGGCATCTTCTTGTGCGGGGGCGCGACGGCCCTTTCGAAAAGGGGGGGGCTCTCAGCAGCCCCCAAAGGCCGCCCCCCAGGCTACAGTCTCCGGAGCAGGAAAATAGTGTTCTTTTCTCTTTAGCTTATACCCCAGTTAAGCTACAGCCGTTGTTGTCATGGTTACAAGTATACCCGCTTCAGGAAGCAGCGTCTTATTTGCGTGATGGATTTTCTCTGGGCTTTCGAATCCCAGTGGCGTCTACTCCTGTAGCTAGGAACCCCTCAAACCAGAGGTCAGTGAGGGAAATGCCTGAGGTTGCGCGTAGGAAAATTGGGAAAGAACTGGCTTTGCGAAGGATGGCCGGCCCCTTTGCCGAGCCCCCCTTTCCCAATCTTCATATTTCTCCCTTAGGTATAGTTCCTAAAAAAAGCTCCGGGGGAATTTCGCCTGATTCACAATCTTTCTCACCCTAGGGGCACATCAGTAAATGATGTCATTCCCCCGGAGCTTTGTTCTGTGAAGTACGCCTCACTTGATCAAGCGATCAAAATGATAAGGAAATTTGGGCAGGGTGCCCTGCTGGCCAAATGCGACATTGAGTCTGCATTTCGGCTGCTTCCAATTCATCCAGATGACTTCTGGCTGCTGGGATTTCAGTTTGATGGGGAATTTTACTTCGATAAGGCCATGCCCATGGGCTGCTCAGTAGCCTGTGCCGCCTTTGAGTGTTTTAGTTCCTTTCTGGACTGGGCCCTGCGTAAAAGAACTGGTTTGGGCGGAGTTACTCATTATCTTGATGATTATTTATTGGCCTCAGCTAGTGATACAGGAGACTGCGTGGTGTTGCTGCAGGCCTTCGCGGCCTTAACTGAGGAACTGGGTGTACCGTTAGCTGCGGAGAAGACTGAAGGTCCTTCTACGCAGCTGACTTACCTGGGTATTCTATTGGATACGGTGGCACAAACTTCCAGTTTGCCGGCAGATAAGATTCTCACGCTGAGAGGTGTTATTTCTGACCTCATTCCATTGAAAAAGGTTACCCTGCGACAACTGCAGTCGTTGCTGGGCCACCTAAATTTTGCTTGCAGGGTGATCGCTCCGGGGCGGCCTTTCTGTTCCCGTTTGGCCAGACTTATGTCTGGTTTGAGGTCCCCAAGGCATAGAGTGCGCCTGTCAGCCCAGGTGCGGGCTGATCTTCGCATTTGGTTGGAATTCCTGGAGGAATTCAACGGGGTGTCACTTTGGCAGGACACCTTGAACCTGTGTGCTGATTTTCAGGTGCACTCTGATGCTGCTGGGTCATTGGGCTTCGGTTTGTATTGGGACGGCAGGTGGTGTGCCGAGCGTTGGCCTCTGGCTTGGCGTGGGGAAGCCATAACTCGGGACCTAACTTTTCTTGAGTTTTTCCCTATTGTAGTGGCTGTCCATGTGTGGGTCGAGCATTTCAGGGACCGGCGTGTATGTTTCTGGACAGATAACCTGGCGGTGGTGAACGTGCTTGCCAAGCAGTCTTCACGATCACCTAGGGTATCAGCACTGCTGAGGGCTTTTGTTTTGCATTGCTTGCGTTTTAATATCGTATTTTCTGCTCGTTTTGTTCCTGGAGTGTCTAACGAGATTGCTGATGCTCTGTCCCGTTTTCAGATGGAGCGATTCAGGTCCCTGGCGCCAGTGGCTCGAGACCGTCCGGAATTTTTCCCGGATCATCTCTGGAACCTTGGCAGCACTTAGTTTTACAGGGAGTAGCTGCATCTATTGCCCCCTCCACATTGCGGTCCTATAAGAAGGCTTGGACCGATTTTTTGCATTTTACAGGGCGGTCAGTGGTAGGGGAAATGCGCATGCCTCATTCCACCGCACAGGTGCTCAAATATTTGGCACATCTGTTTCAGATGCGGCGTGCGGCCAGGACTCTGAGGTTGCATTCAGCGGCAATTTCCTTCTTTAGCAAGGTCTATTTTAATAATGATCCTTGTGGGAAATTCGTTGTGCGCAAGGCTTTGGAGGGTTGGGGGCGTCTCAGCCCGTCCAGACCAGCTACAAGGAGGCCTATAACGTTTGGTTTATTGACCGAGATGCGATGTAAATTGAAGGGCATCTGTTGGTCCAGGTTTGAGGCTCGGCTATTTTCCGCAGCCTATTCGCTAGCCTTCTTTGGGGCCCTGAGAGTTGGGGAGGTGGTGTTTGAACCTAAACAGGATGGTGGTTCTAGAGGCTTGTTGCTACAGGACGTGAGCCTGTCTCAGTCGGAACTGCAGGTTCATGTCAGGAGTTCCAAAACTGATCAGCTGGGTAGGGGAGCAGTTATTCGGCTCCCAGCAACAGGGATGGGGGGCCCTTGCCCAGTTAAGGATCTCCAGAGATATATGGCTTTGCGACCTCCAGGAAGTGGGCCACTGTTTATTCATGAAGATGGCCGGCCACTGGCACGCCATCAGTTCGCCGGGGTCTTGCGCAAAGTCGTGGCTGCCTGCGGCCATGCAGCCTCTGAATTTGCTCCGCATTCCTTCAGGATTGGGGCAGCAACGACAGCGGCCCATTGGGGCTTGTCGGTCAAAAGGATAAAAGACCTGGGTCGTTGGAAGTCGGGCGCATACAGGGGTTATGTGCGGAAATAATGTTGATTTCAGGTACTCACATCTGTTGTTTTATCCTAGGTCTTCCCACTATCCGGGTCTGGATAGTGGGGCACAGTATTGTGCATTGGGCTGCTTGCAGAGCTCGGCAATCCGGATTGGGAGCTGGCCTTGGCTTTCCTCCGCACGTGCAAGTGTCCTGGTTCGCCAGAAGGGGGATGCTGTGGAAGGAATTCTTACCGCTCATGCAGAGGCGGGTTCTGCTGGAGGGCCCCCCAACAGTGATTGTGGTGCAGCTCGGGGAAAATGATATGGTTTCCTCTTCCTGTTATGTTTTACGTGCTATTATTTTGCAGGATTTGAGGGACTTGGCGGCCTTGGTGCCCGCTACTAAGATAATTTGGTCCCAGTTGCTTCAGCGTTGCATCTGGAGGGGTAGTCCCTGCCCTGTGGCCACCGAAAGGGTGCGTAAGCGCATAAATTCAGCTGCAAGCAAGCTGGTGTCTGATATGGGTGGGCTTGTGATTCCCCACCCAGATATTAATGTTAAAGCCACTGATTGCTACAGGTTGGATGGGGTTCATCTTACCTCAGTTGGGAATGATGTATGGTTGAGGTCAGTGGTGGCTAAGTTGCGGGAGTGTTTAAGTTTGTGAGTGGTTGGCGGCGAGCGTAAGGGCTCGGGTGGCGGTTAGGCATCGGTTTAAATTGGTTGGTGGAGGGGCATGGATTGGCTGTGCCTGCCCCTCAGGTGATGCTGCTGCACGGGAATTCCGTTAAAGGAATTCAGGGGCTTACCATCCTTTTGTCCAAACCCCTGGAATCGGGTTTGGGCCGAGTAAGCCCCTAGGAGCATGTGGGGAGAAGCTGAGGGTCTGTGACGCAGCTCCAGTTATCCCGGAACTTGTTCCTCCACACTGGCTTCCGCTGGAATCCGGAAGTCAGTACTGTCCCCAAGGCGGGGGGACAGATAGTCTTAACCGATGCCTAAGCAACCACTCGAAATTATGTATGATAATAAAGTTGTGGCCAAAATTATGCCAAAAACCTTAAACAAAAATTATGTGTGAAGTGTGAGTTATTGGGGAAGGGGTGTTTTGGGGGACCTCAGCACGCAAAGCGTGTTCTCACTAGGGGAGAGCACGTGTTGCGGCTGGGGCCAGGCAAAGCACCCTTTAGTTGCCAGGCAGAATCGTGGGAAAGGAACTGGCCAGGATTGGTGTTGGTGTTGCTGGGGCAAATTGTATGTTGCCAATTTGGGGGTGGAGATCAGAGGTTATTTAAGCAAGGCCCACAGAAATTTGCTTTCTCTTTTGCTGTGGGCATCGGATCACCCGCCCGCCCTCCCTTGTCTGGGCTTCGCTTTGACCTTGCTATTGCCTGTCATGGGGTCGTTCGCATTGATGCGGGGGCCCGGTAGGAATTTTGCCATATGGCTGATTAGTGTGTGCCATTTGGTTTTTGCCTACCGCGTAGCAAATCGTCACAACTTGTAAGGTTGGCGGTTAGGTATCGGTTTAAATTGGTTGGTGGAGGGGCATGGATTGGCTGTGCCTGCCCCTCAGGTGATGCTGCTGCACGGGAATTCCGTTAAAGGAATTCAGGGGCTTACCATCCTTTTGTCCAAACCCCTGGAATCGGGTTTGGGCCGAGTAAGCCCCTAGGAGCATGTGGGGAGAAGCTGAGGGTCTGTGACACAGCTCCAGTTATCCCGGAACTTGTTCCTCCACACTGGCTTCCGCTGGAATCCGGAAGTCAGTACTGTCCCCAAGGCGGGGGGACAGATAGTCTTAACCGATGCCTAAGCAACCACTCGAAATTATGTATGATAATAAAGTTGTGGCCAAAATTATGCCAAAAACCTTAAACAAAAATTATGTGTGAAGTGTGAGTTATTGGGGAAGGGGTGTTTTGGGGGACCTCAGCACGCAACAAAGGAAAGGGGGTTCTGTGTGAGATGGCAAATGAGTGGGGGGCCTCTGTCAACAGACAAAGCCATGGTTTGGAGTAGAGTGTTAGCAGTGATGTGACGTAGAAGGAAAGCTGCAAGCCGGAGGCAGTGGGAGAACAACGTTTGAGAGCATTGTTTGATTTCTGTTTGAATCCAAGGCTGTGGTTATGGGAGAAACAAGACCCTTTTGGGGTGCTGATGCTGTGACTGGGTTGAATATATATGTGTGTGTGTAAATAAACCATACATCATAAAGACACCACAGTCTCTGCTGTGCCTCATTCCTAAAGGAAAAGTGAACCCTGTGGTGGCATGTGACAACTTGTTGCACCTTGAAAGAAGAATTATGCAATTGAATGGGGTAATTTCTAGCACACACCCACCCAAAAAACAAGGGTTGATCTCTGGGATGTTAATGGACTGGGGTCTACTTTTCAAACGTCTCCTGGTGCCAGGGACAGCAAGTATCACATCTCCAGTTTTTGACTAAAAGAAGCATTGCTTTGCCAAGATATAATTTGCGGAGACATATTTATGTGCAAAATAAAATACAAACAAACAGAACACTGAGGGTTTAACACTTGTTGGATCTGAACGTTCCAAAATGGGAATGGTCCAAGATACATATGTTGGAATATCCAAGATGTGGAGATATTTATCTGGCAGCCAAATTCACATTTTCAAAAGCAAGCGAGCCAGAACCTAAAAATAAAACGACTGATTTAAGAGCAATTAAGAAGCAGCCATTCTCTCCATGGCGAAACAGAAAGGCTGTGGAAGTGGAGGTGGGGTGTGACTCCAGGCTGTCCCTGCCATACAAGGCTGCAGTGGCCTATCATAAAAGGGTTGGGACACCTGGATGGCACAGCAAACTTTCTGAAGTTTTTGCCTTCAGAATGTGGTAGTGAGGGTAGTGTGGGGCGGAGAGACAGAGAGATGGGGACATTCCAGCTCTACTGCAGGCAGCAAACTTTTATACATGCACTGGTCTGACTGCCCACTACACAGAAATTTTTCTATGAGCCAATAGTTCAAGTGTTATGCCAAGGGAAGAAGTATAATTCATTTATTGTATTTTTTTTAATGCTACCCTTTCTTCAAGGAGCTCAAAGTAGTGGTTTCTCACCTTTTTTTATTCCCGGCAAAAAGCCCACAAGGTGGGCTAGGCTGAGAGTTAGTGACTGTCCCAGGCGAAGCAATCCTAAGTCCAAGAAGCTGGCATAACTTACCTGTATCCATTCAGGAGTGGGAGAGTTGGAGGGGCCTTGAAGTTGCCCATCAACCGTGACCACCTGGATAAGAGACGGAGGTGGTTTTAGGGTCGCACAACCTGTTCGATTGCACTGGGCGCCACACTGCGGGGGGGGCGCACTATGCTGTAGAACGGAGCATGAGAGGGCGCACCGAATTTTAGCGTCGCACAGGATACTGCTGAAATCTGAGATCCCAATGTCTGCCACTGGAGGAAACTAAGCAGACATGCAGAACTCCAGGACACAGTCTTCTCTGCTAGGCTGAGAGGCATTGTATTTCTGTTTATAGTAATTGTTTCTAACTTTGGTATCTGCACATATAAAGTAGCACATGCGAAGTTTGTACTAATTCATGTCCCCTGCTACCCTTTTGGTGATGAGCATCCTGTCTGGAAGGCTCTCATTGGCTGGTTGAGCAGCTCAAAACCCTCAGAGGCCCTAAGAGGCTGAGCTCCGCAGTTCCCACAGCCAGGAAAAGGCAGGTGAGTTGCCACATGACAAGGTGAGCGGGCCTCTCTTATTGTGCCGTGATTGCTTAGTATTCTAGCTATCCTGGCTAAAGCAGGAGAAAACCTCTTGAATTTTGTTTCTGGTTTTTGTTGATGGGAGTTTCCAGGCTGCCCCCGCCTTCTGACTAGGTTGAGCTTGCAAATACGAGCTCACGCAGAGTTCCAATTTCCTACTTTCTTTTCAAATAGCAGCCCTTCTTTCATTCCTTTGCTGCTGTTTTCTGCCCAGGTAGTGCAAAGCACTTACTTCTTTCCTATTCAGGGGAAGAAAGAAAGAAGAATTCCAAAGTCTTAGAAAGGGCAAACAATGGCCCTTGTTTATTTTTGCAACGTTTTAACTGGTTCACTGAGGAACTAAGCCTTGTTAAAGGGGATTTTACTCTGGGTCATCCAGAGTTTGAGGGGTTCTGCGAGAAAATAAAAGGGATTGGTTCTCTTCTCTCCACCCCACCCCCTTCTGCCTCAACAAAAGCTTTCTCCGCAGCAGTTAAGAGTGCTTAATCCAAAAACCTGGTCTTACTGGACAGAACTAGTCAATAGGAAAATTGAATTATGAAAACAAGGGGGAAAGGAGATGGTGCGGGAATAGGCCCTATGCAAATATGACGTTGTATAAAATATTTTTGAGGCTTTGGGATTCGGAATGTAAGAAGATGCCTCCTGCTGAATCAGATCATTGGTCCATCTTGCTCAGTGTTGCCCACACTGAGTGGTAGCATCTCTCCAGGGTCTCAGGCATGGATCTGTGCCCAGCCCTATCTGGAAATGCCAGTAATTGGAGCCAAATCCTGTGCAGCCGAGACAGCCAATGTTGTGCCCTCAAAGTGTTTTGGACTGCAGCTCCCATCAGCCTACATCAAGTATGGCCAGTGATCAAGAATGATGTGAATTGCGGGGCGAGTTCCCGCCTCCCCCCTCAGAAATAAAGACAAGAGACACAAGAATTCGAGTTAATGGGTCAAATTAGGCCACAACTTTATTGATTACAGGAATTGAGCGGTATTGGCTTAGGCACTGGTCCTAACAACTAACCGGCTTCAGCCTGCTTGCTTGAAGACCGGTAAGGGTTAACCACCAGTAGGGGGAGTCCCGCTGATGCACATCAACTAGGAGCTTCCCCGGGGTCACCGCTCGGGAGCGTGCCGTGGGCCCACACCTCCATAGGCTTAGGACAAGGCCACGCCCCTTGGAATCCTTTACCGGACTACCCTTTGTTTTGGGGGAAGGTGATGGCACTTCCTCCCCCCCCATCATCTGCATAACAATACAACAATATCCCTACCAATGCCTAACCGCCAATACTGGGGAGTTGTGACGGTTTGCTACGAGGTAGGCGAAAACCAAGTGGCTGGTGCCAATCTGCCAGTTGTAAAAATTCCTACCAGGCCCCTTGACGGCGACCAGCTGAAGTCCATAGCAACGTCAGAGAGCCCAGCCTAATGGGTGGGATGGGAGGGGAAAACCTGGTCAGCTGCAGCGTGGGAAAGAGGGAGACCCTCGGCCATGCCAGACATAAGTAAGGCTAGGCCATGCCCCCCGAGACAGCTGATTGGCTGGCCAGGGGGATGACGCGTCCGAGGATTCCCTGGTATCGCAGGGGCTGAAGCCAGCCCCCATGAGTGTGGGGAGGGGCGTGAAGCCCGCAACCCCACCTCCTCCCTAGCTCGTAAGTGGCTTTATAGTCCATAGCATTTGGAGGACACCACATAGACTGGATCCAGGTTGAACAATAGTTCCCAAAGTAGCAGCCCACTGATGCCTAAAATCAAAGAAAGCAAGAAGCACACTATGCAGGGTAAATTAATGCTGTATTTGTTTACCTGTGATTTAACCTCATTAAAGAATTTGAGTTCTTTGGTGCAGTGTGTTCTTTGAGAGTGTGGTGCAATGTGGGAGGGACAACAGCTCAACAGCCTGGGTATTTTTCCAACTCTGGCTGTTCTTCTCTAAAAAATCCAAACAACCCTAGCAGGTTGAAATCCTGATTTGCAACCTTTCATCAACTAATAATCATCATTCAATGGTTTATATCCATCACTGTCAAAGAACTCGTATCCTGAGCTATACTGAAGCTCACCTACCAGAAATGTAGAGAGGCACCTGACTGCGTTCAGCCCTAGTTATTGACTTGGGGTGTTTCCAGATAGGGGCATAATATTGCAAATGAGTTCCTGAAATATTGCAGTTGGGTTGTTGGTAGAGGTGTTGGAGAGTTCTGATGAAAATGGGAGTGTTGATTGCTAATGTTTGCTTATTCAGCCCATGTCTGCAAATCAATCCAGTGAATACGATCAAAATTCTCTGTTGTTGCTTTTCATCTGCAAGCAATACAAAACTGATTATGTTTACCCTCCCCTTTTGGTTTGCATTTCCTTTACATCAAAATGAATGGGGTGGAACATCAGAATGACCACGTATTTTTTTGTTATCTCTGTAATTAATTAGATAACATGCGTTATGTACTTTTGCAACAGAGGACAGTGAGATGAATAATGTAGTTTTGTGTGGAAGTTGAACTGCAGCAGATCGGAAACAGGGCTACCATTGACAGATACAGAGCAGAACAGAAAACTGGGTTTTCTTACATCTCTAGTTGTTAGCAACAATTTTCCCCCAATCAGATTTATTCCAGAAAAAGAAAATCTGGGGGAAATGGAGGGGGAAATGCAGAATAGGCTTTTAAAGGCAACAATTTCATGTGGATGCTGCATACCCAGTAGCGAGTCAGTGGTAGAATTTACTTATGTGTTAATTCAATTAATTTATCTCCTGCCTTTCCTTCAAAAAGCTGTAGGTGGTTATGTGGTCTCCTCCTGGTATACACTGGTATACATAAGAAGCACTGATACCACAATAAACACCAATAGAGAAGTACCCCCCCCCCCATGTTTCCTGCCAACGAGCTTTGTCAAATTCTTACATGGCATTAGATTTGGGGAGAAGACAAGTTTTTATGGCAAATCTGTTTCTCTCTTTCTGTCTCCCGGCATATTTTGACCTTTTTTGAATCGTTGCGGCCCAGAATTCAATAACGTAAACACTTTTGGGATACTGACAAATCAGAGATTATATTTCCATACATTTTATTTTCACCCACATCTGTGAATCTAATATTGACCTGGAGTTATCTGTGATAGAGAAGTTATTAATTTTGACAGATATAAGGGAGAAGCTCATATCCTCCCTTTTACAAACACCTAATATTAATACCATGGGATGTAAACGGGATCTCCAGAATGTCTTGGATACTGGGTGGGGTGGAATGATACCAAATCAAAATTTTGATAATGAAAAAAGGGGGCAGATTAATTTTGGAGGAAATGGATGACACTGATAAAAATATATTTCTTATTCAGTATATGTGGGAGGGGAAATTTAAGCTTAAGCTCCCCACCACATTCTACAGTTGACTTAAAGCTTTTATCTGCATGCATATTTATTTATTACATTTATTCATCATTTCTATTCCAGATGCCTCAAGGTGGCAAGCATACTTCCACCCCTGCCCCACCTGTTTGATCTTCGCAGCATCCTATCTGCGAGGCTGGTTAGAATGAGAGAAGTTAACTGGCCCACTGTTACCTAGTCTGTGTACACCTTATGCATTTAAAGCACACTCCCCACAAAATCGTAGAAGCTGTGGTAGTTTGTTGAGGGTGCTGGGAATGGTAGCTCTGTGAGGGTTGAACCAGAGTTCCCAAGATTCTTTCAGGAGGGAAATGAGCTGTAAATGTATGGTAGGTTTCAAGACTGAGTGGTGATTTAGATCTCAGCCTCCACAACCTTGGTCTGCCACTCTAACCACTATGTCTCGCTTTAGCATGTCATGGGACAGAGTTCCAGACTAGAATCCTCCTGTCTAGTATACAGGCTTTGCACATGCATATAAATTTCACCGTACTGGAGCACATAATCACCCCACTTCCATGTTTGAATCACTACAGGATGTACATACCATATGCACCATTGATATCTGACTACTCTGCTATGGTGAATTCTCACCTGCTCTAGCATAGGGAGCTAAAATACGCATCCTTCTCTCATCAAGTGCAAAGGGTGTGCATGTACAGGGCCGGCTTACTCATAGGCTCTAGGGGTGCGGGGCACCAGGGTGCCGGGCTCTCAGGGGCGCCAGGCCAAGAGTCCGGGGCCGAGATTTGTAGTTTGGGGATTGAAGAGCCAGGCCAGCCAACAGCCGCTGCTGAGAGGAGCAGAGCCTGTCGGAAAAGCTGCAGGCTTTTCTGCTGTTGGTGCTGAGGCAGCTGGCTGGCTCTGCTCTCCTGCGTGCCTGGGATTGGCAGGCTGCTAAATGGCATGGGGGAGAGTTGTGTGTCCGCCACCCATATGGTTGGAGGGCATGCAGCTTCCCTCCCAAGTCTCTGCAGGGATTGCTCTCCCTCCACCTGCAGAAGCATGGGGGAGAGAGTTGTGTGCCCCCCAAAAAGCTCAACAGCTTTGGCCTCCCCCCAAAATGGGGGTGCTGGGCAGTTTCTTGCACCCCAGCACCGCATATGCTAAAGACGGCCCTGTCATGTGTGGGTTTGTGGACCTCATTGCTAGAGATGCTGAAGCAGAAAAACACTAGTGTTCATTTTTTTTGTGCCGTTCCTAGAATGGAAGTGAATCTAACAAATGCTATTCACTGCTTTTGGTCTGCAAATGATTTTGCCCTATTGGCATTATTTTTCTTTTGCACCCAAATGAATGGGGAGAAATAACATAAAGACAATGTAACTTTATTGTGTAAGTTACGTAGTTTTGCCACAGCGGACAGTTGGGCAGAAGATGAAATGTAGTGGAATGGAAACAGTGCTGCAGGGCACAATGGAAAACGGTGTCTTTTCCCATCCCTACTTGTCACCTGGTGAATTTGGGAAACAGGTTTGATCTGGTCAATAATAAGAGACAAGTGCTCATTCAAAAACTGTCTAAATGCTAATTCGTTTCAAAACATAAAATGGCACTGCAGATAAACAATCCATTTTGATGATATGGATACTACATTTTAAAATTCGTTGCAAATCAAACCACCAACCATTAACCCATCTAAACAGATATGTTAGTCAAAAATGTTTTGCACGTTACTGCATGTACTATGGGAGTGTGCACTTTACTCATTCATTTATTGCTATTATTATTGTTCCTGTTCCTGTGCTTACTAATAGTATTATACTCAGTTTGTGTCAATTCTCCAAAAGCTTTAGTTTATTTACAGAGGGGTGTGTGTGAACATAGGTATGGTTTGTGAGGCATCTGTGAGTGAGGTTAGGGTTAGGATTGTCTCACTTGCTCCAGACATGTCCCTCCTGCAATGAGCAGGAAGGCCTGAATGGGGTTAACCCATACCATGCAGAATAATGGAAAGTCCTCAAAGCCCCAGCTCAGACTCTTACCTCAGAGTAAGCCCGGTGGCTCTTTCCCTTAGCCTCAGTGTGCTAGAAACCACAGGAGGGGATGGGGCTGTTGTGCTCAAATCCTCTTTGCAGGGTTCCCCCAGGCCACTGTGAGAACAGGACGCTGGAATTGGTGGGCCTGATCCACCAGATTCTTCTGATGTTCTTATAGTGGTGGAAGGGAAGCAATAGTCTGGTTACAATGGTAGTCAACAATGGTTGACTAGATTGCACTAATGCAGGCATAGGCAAACTCGGCCCTCCAGATGTTTTGGGACTACAACTCCCATCATCCCTGACCACTGGTCCTGTTAGCTAGGGATGATGGGAGTTGTAGTCCCAAAACATCTGGAGGGCCGAGTTTGCCTATGCCTGCACTAACACATTTGTCTTATGTTTTGATACATTCCGAAACCTTTCCTTGACGCTGACTAAAATCAGAGAAAGGGGAGAATCCCAGCTAACTGTAGGACAAGTTGATAGAATTTTTTGTTTCCTGAAAATGAAGTGTGTATGGGGGTGGGGGAACTAAACAGTTGTAATAATGTATCATTAGAATCTCCACTGTCTCCTCTGGTATTTAATAAAATATGTAAATGCCTTGTCTAATGAATGAGATAAATTCAGTTTAAAATTGTGTATTTTGTGTGTGTCTGCCTGTTTTCAAGTATAAAGGAAAGTTTAAACAAATACTTCCATCTATTTATCACCTGCTAGATTGCAGGCATCTTCCAGATCATAACAATGATCTTGTTTCGGTGTAATGTTAGTCTTGTGGGTATCTTTCTTTCCCTTTTTTTTTACTCGCACGTTATGTTCCTTCGCTTCCATGGCGCTGCAGATAAAAATAGGAGCAAGGAAAAGAGACAGATGTCCCTTTGGTGATTTTAATAAGCTCTTCATTGCCCTTAAAGTCAGATGGAATTAATTCAAGAGTTTATGCCTTATTTTTGAGATGAGAAAGAGAGGTGGATAGCGAGAGACAGCGTGGAGCCGGCGAGAGAGCCCAAGCGACAACTGATCACAAAGAAATATTGGCATCCATTGGAAGCGCCTGGTGGCTCAGGCCATGGCCTATCTAGGCCAGCCTCCTTTTCTCCTAGTGACCAACTGGATGCCTGCGCAAACCCTTCAAGCAGGGCCTGAGCACAAGAGCACTCTCCCTTCCTGTGGTTTCCAGCAACAGGTATACTGAGGTATATTGCGTCCAGTATTGGAGGTAATACATAATCATTGTACAGCTAGAAGCCATTGATAGCCTTATCCATTTTGAATTCTGCTTTAAAGCCATCCACGTTGATGGCCATCACTGCCTCCTGTAACAATGCACTGTGTGAAGAAGACTTCCTTTTATCTGTCCTGAATCTTCCCAACATTCTTTCTTTCCTGGATTTCCATGAGTTCTTATGTTATGAGGGGGGACGGGGACTTTTCTCTATTATCTATAGGTGGAATATGTTCGCAGCTTCTTGACGACAATCTATCCCACCTCGATCACCGAGAACATCTGCAGGAGCATCGCTGGCCATTCCCTGAGTTGGCAAGGCTCATTACACACACACAGCTTTTAGTGTCGCTGGCCTAGTCCTGTGGAACACTCTGCCACCAGAGATTCAGCAGGTACCTCCTGTGCCAACTTTTAGATGCCTGCTGAAAACTTTCCTATTCTGTCAGACCTTAGGCAGGCAATAAAAAATGCATCTTTCCACAATGATTAATTGGCATCTGTTTTTAACTTTTTAATATGGTTTTTACTGTATGCTTTAATGTATTTTTTTTTTGTGTGTGTGAACTGCTTCAATATTTTTAAATGAAATAATGGTCTATATTTTTTAAATAAATAAATATATGTTCATGGTATAAGTCAACAGGTGTACTGAGGTAGACTTTTGTGCAGCAGAGTGATCTTTTTTAGTGCAATTCAGGTGGTTTTTCTTCTTTCCCTGGACCCAATTGCAAATCCCTGGGATGGAAGGCAGTTACACAGCACCCCTAGGCTTTCCAGAATTCCTTGGCACTGTGCCATTGAAAAGAAGGCGCCCCTGCAGGGACAGGCACCTTCATTTTCCAAATTACCTCTAGCTCCGGAACAAGGAGCCCACTAGCTGCTTTTGGGCTGCAACCTTCATGTACATATTTTGCATTTTTAGCACTCAGTGCTTGTTCCTTAATATAAGTCTGAAGGGGGGGGGGATTCTTGCAGAGAAGGGAAATTCTTAATGTGAGTGGAGGGAAATGTGGGTGGAAAAACACTGTCTGTTTTGAGAGAATGGAGACCGCAGTGGGCGAGGTTGGCAGGAAGACGCTACACCTCCCTGGCTTATCCCAAAGAGCTGCCATGAGGGCAAAAAGAAGAAGAAGAAGAAGAAGAAGAAGAAGAAGAAGAAGAAGAAGAAGAAGAAGAAGAAGAAGAAGAAGAAGAAGAAGAAGAAGAAGAAACCTTAACTTAGAAATCTTTTGTTGTGGTAGCAAATGTTGGGTTATCTCTCCCCCAGTCTCCAAGTAGCCTGGTGTGGCTACTGAATGGTATCCAAACACAGCAAAATTATCCAGAAACTTGCACAAGTTTCAAGCACCATCACTTGGAAGGAGGTGAAGGCCTCAGTTTGTGGTATTTAAACAACAACAGCAACAACCCCACTGCTCTTCACATATAAGCAGATATGCCCTGCTTGTAAGGCAGGGGTGGGGAGCTTTTCCGAAGCTCTACGATTATGGTCTGTTCCAGTCAACCTTCTGAGGGCCACATGGTAGTGGTGGGCAAGACCAGAGGCAAAAGTAGTCACAGCAAAAGTGTTGTTGTTGCCTTTGTGGTGTAGGCTAGTTTCCACATACTCTTCCACACCCCTCTCTCTCCTGCATCCAGAGAAGCCAGCAGCATTATCAGAGTACAAGGATGCACTAGCCAAACAAACACATATGGAGTGTGAAGAAGGGCCGGTGAGGAGTGGTGTGGTGACCTGGGGAAAGCTCAAAGGTCCAGACAGAGAGACCTGAGGGCCGCATTTGGCCCCCGGACTTGAGGCCAGCTTCTTTGTAAGTGTTCTGTCAAAGAAAGCCCCTGGATAGGCCCAAATTGTTTTTTGGTTGTTTTTTTAAGAAAATGCCTGAGTTATTCTTCATCAGAACAGTCCTCAGGACAGTTTTAGTCAGGTTGGGGCTTAAGAGTGCTGTTTACAGCAGGGAGGCATAAACTTTCCTTTGAATGGCTGTACAGTGGTACCTCAGGTTACATACGCTTCAGGTTACATACACTTCAGGTTACAGACTCCACTAACCCAGAAATAGTGCTTCAGGTTAAGAACTTTGCTTCAGGATGAGAACAGAAATCGTGCAGCGGCGGCGGCACAGCAGCAGAGGGAGGCCCCACTAGCTAAAGTGGTACCTCAGGTTAAGAGCAGTTTCAGGTTAAGAACGGACCTCCGGAACGAATTAAGTACTTAACCCGAGGTACCACTGTATTTTGTTAGTGTTGTGTTCATTTGCCTCTCTCTCTCTCTCTCTCACTCACACAAACAAAATTCATGGGGAAAGAAGTACTGAGATCAACTTTCCACTGTCTTTGTTGATGGAAACGCTGTCGTTCTGAGGCCTAGTATTTATTTTATCTTTATTTTGTAAAGTTTATATACCGCTTGCTTGTAGAAACCCTCAGAGCGGTTTACAAAGGCCTAGTAAATGCCTAGGTGTTTGCTGTGAGGGCTTAAAAAGCTGGCTTTCGACATGGGCCTGTGTCCTCAGGTTGGCCTCTCCTTGAGGAGGCACTTTGCCTCAGGATTTGTGGGATGTTTACTTTGAAAACAACAGTATTTGTTATTTAACAGAATTTAGAAACACTTTCCACCAGAAGCAGCAAAATGATGTACAACAGTAGTAAAATGTTGTTGTCCCCCTCCCCCACCACCTCACCCTAAGGTCCCAGGGGGGGTTGCAACATTGAAACACAATAGTAAAACAGTTAAAAACAACTTACAAACACAAAAAGCGTGGCTCCTAAATGTATGGACCTCAAAGTGTTAAAAAAACACCCTGAAATCAATAGACTAAGGTGAATTAAAATAATTCCCTGCAGTATTACAGCACTGAAACAATAAATTGTTACTTATTTTGTTTCTTCAGACTTGAACCGTTTGTTGCTGGCTATATCTTTGAGTTCAAGTAATCATTTGTGCTGTCAACCAGACGTGAACCCAGTTTAGAAAGATCACTAGGACCACAGTGAGTACTTAAGTAACACAATTTTTATTGGTAAACTTCACATAGAGCCAGCTAGCCACGTCACAAACAAATCCCATTTGGTTCTATGATGAGCAAATATAATATTTTATATATCTGTCAATTTTGCTTCTTTCCATTTTTCTTTTTGTTTTTATTCTGAAGCACAGTTCTCCACATTACTACAGCATTTTGCAAGGTTTTTTTTTAATCCTCATAAAAATTCACCTGCATTTTAGTGCAAATCCCCCTAATAAACACATTTTTGTCTGCAACTTTGACTCATGTATACATTCTGTCAGGGATTGTACCTACCGGTAATACAATGTATTTTTGTATGTTCTTTTCATGAACATGTTCATTTGCATGCACATTTCCCCGTACTATAAGCATTTTTGTAAAATCCTATGGTAGAAAACTGTGCTGCAAAATTTGAATAAGTGCAAAATTTGAAGGATGGGTGTGTTTTGGTCCTTTCAGAAAGTGTGAATTTGCCTTTCAATGAGAACTTAATCCAATGCTACCTCCCTATCCTGCCCTGCATCCCTAATAGCCTGTGTTATTAAACTAGTGGGCTGGTGTGGACATGTGGGGAAAACTTACAGAACAGTACAGAAAAGCTATTGTCAATTTGATCACTCCCACCTTCTCTCAGTATATTGGGCCTAAGTGCATTCTTGGAAAGAGGAGAGTGCACTGACCCCCTTAGTTAATTGCTATTCCATGAAGTTGTCTAATTTTTGAAAATGAGGTATCATTGCTATTTCCTACTATTTCCTACTAGCAGGTGGCAATGATTGTTGTAGTCTTTTAAAAATGCATTTATCTTCTAATTTTAGCATGGTCTAGCCATAATGTCATTCCAGGTATTTAACCATTGTTCCCAATGGGCTTGAAGAAGGTGCTTCCTTTGAACCAGGTAGAGCCAATTCATGTGACCAAACATGACGACAACTTGCTCACAGAGAGTTCAGTGTGTGTCATACTTGTTCAGTGCAGTGCAATGGCCATTGGATCATTACATTACTGCTTGGTCAAATGGATGTTAAACCTGCAATGAGGCATGTGAACAAAGTTCCTCATCTCACTCTGACCTGAAAGTTCCTCATCTCACTCTTGGCCATGTGATGACAAGCAAGCTGCTTTGCTATTCTGCAAGAAGCAATGTGCTTTGAGCTGGCTGACTATTGTCTTCTGCTGTGGATGTATGAACGCACTGTAGGTTGAGCTAATTGCAAATGAAGCTTTATTCTTGATCATAGAATTGTAGAATTGTAAGGGACCCCAAGGGTCATTTTGTTCAAATTCCTGCAATGCTGTTTAAAAACCTCCAATGTAGGAGTGTCCACTAACAACTGAGACCATAGAGTTGTACAGTTGGAAGGTACTCTAGTCCAACCCTCTGCAATGCAGGAATCAGAGCTCAAGCATCCTTGAAATATGATGAGGTCTGGGAGCCTGCACAGAGCAGAAACTAACTCTTCCAGCCAGCCCACACCTCTAAGTCACTCTTCAATGGGCCATAAGCCAGGTGTTTAGTTGATAACACATGCATGACACACATCTATTCCAAGTTATCCGAAATGGTCCGGTACAACTGCACTTCTTATCACTTTTCTGCTGAAGGCTAATGCATCCACTTTCAGGGGTGGGGAGTTATTCTCCCCCGCTTCCCATACCAATCTTAAATCCTAATAATTTTTACACTTGTCATCATTCCCCTCCCCACCTCTATTGAAGAATCCTCCCTTTGTAGCCATTTCTTGCATTGGAGTAATCTCTTCCCACTCTCTTACAATCTTTGTTGATTCCCTCCCTTCTTTTTAGTCGTTCTGCTGTCATCTTTTTTTCCACATTGCTGTCTAGAGCCATATACAGCAGCACACAAAGGTGTGGCTCCATCATTGATTTATACAGAGGCATGCATATATTAAATTCTGGTCCCCTTTGTGATGTCCACCTGTTTTATTGTCAGATAGATGACTGAGGAATATCCTGCATATGGTATCATCAGCATTATGATCAGAAAAACAACACCTACAAAATCTATTATTCATTAAGTGTAACCAATATATAATTTAAAACAGTGGGTTTTGTCAAATAATGTTAGGTCAGCATAATTTTCTGCCTATTACTAATATCTATAACATCTTTGCCTTAGTCAGCTCTATTTAAATATGCAATCATTTACAGCTTTTGACTATATTGTGTTCCACTCCCAATTTCCAATATTCAACTACTACAAATTTTATGCTGACATCAATAGCAAACTATTAAAGACAGTATTTCATTATTGGTTTTTCATCCCAAAAGTTATTTACAATTATATACTAAGCACTAATATTAAAGGAAACCATTTAAATGAGGTGCTATCTGCTTTAACAATATGTCTGTCACAGAATGAGATTGTGTTTAAAGATTTTATCAAGAAATGGTTGTTTGCTGAGGTTATGTTTTGTCCATGAAATATGCATTTCATATCTCTTTCATTTCATTAACATAATTTAATTTGTGCTTTGCATTTTGTGCATAATACATATTTGATTTACAAAACAAATATTTCCATTAGAAAATGAATTTCATGCAGGCAAAAAGCAGAACCAAATGATGTATTGAAGGAAAATAAGAAGAAATGAAATGCATTTTCTCAGTCTATTAAAAAATCTATGGCATTGACAGAAAGTGCACTTAGTGCTACATTTAAAAAATAGCACATATGTCAATGTATTAACAAATAGAATTGGAAATACAAATATTTCCCTATATCAAGCCAAGAATCTCTTTATTTTAATTGAGTTGATTTAAAAGCCCCCAACTACAATTTAATTTTTATTTCATCATGTGGTGCAGTGGCTGATGCCATTACATCTGTGCAGGGCTGGCAGTCAATATGCAAAGAAATTTTACCTTTTTAAAAAGTTACCATTGACAAAAGCAACACATAATGTAATGGCCTGAAAATGTGAAATTATTATTTTGCTGATTGCCTCTGAATGTTAGCATAAGTGGGTAGGGAGGAAAGCAACTTTAAAGGCAGGATGAAAGAACTCATGAAAGGTTATTCTGATTCGTGACCAGCTGACCCCCACCCAAACCCCAAAAGCATAGTATCATGGATTTACAAAAACTGCCTGTGTTCAGCAGTTGCATAGGTGTAAAGGAGAAGAATCTGGCCTTTTTGTGATACTTTCTCTAATATATTTGTGTTTATTTTCCCTCTCCCCAACACACATATGTAATCCAGGTTCACACATGTGTGTACAACCTATTCTTTATTTAGCATGATGAGACAGGCTCAGCTGACTGTGTGAACTGACTCTGTCAGAAAGCATTGAGTGTTATGTGAATAGTAATCACAGGGAGAACACTTTATACAGAGTCAGACCATTGGAGTTGTTTCCACTGTATTCATTTCCACTAGCTGAAAGCAGCTCCCCAGGGTTTCAGGCTGTGAACACCCTGTGAACACATCCATCCTGTCATATCTTACGAAATGCTTTGTATGGATGTGTTTCCCCCCACTAAACCTGTTTCGATCTGAACTGAGAAAAAAATAATGGCCCCGCTGCATCTTAAACTGGTAGTGTGTATACAGTCTCAGAGGGAGCGGGGTTCCCAGCCCTACCTGGAGAGGGCAAGGAGTGAAACTGGGGCCTTTGCTTGTAAAGGATTTGCCCTATTGGCTTTCATGTGTCGCTGGCAGATCTGAGCGGAAACCTCTGGCTCAGGGTCCACCAGCAAGGTTCAGTCTGCCAGGGGACTCCTGACTGGCTGGTTCAAAAACTGGGGATTCAGAGGGCAACCCTGCCCTGCCCTGTGGCCAGCTGGGATGGATTTTAACAGCTGGCTGGCCCATATGTCCAGGCTGCCCAGGGATGGCAGCAGTCCTGCAAGGGGCCGTAAGTGCCACCCACTCCCGAAGAGGGTAAGCAGCCATCCCCAGGCAGCCTGGAGGCACGGGGCCAGCCAGCTGTTAAAATCCACCCCTATCCACAGTAGCCAGGATAGGGCCAATGGGTGCAACCACTGCACCTGGAACACTGATTTATCTCCCTCAAAATAACTTTATTCATCTAAAGCATTTTTATCCTGCTCTTCAGCCAAAGAAGAACCCCTGGAGTGGCTTACAAATCTCAGTGTTAAGACAATATCTGCCCTCAGGCTTGCAATCTGAAAGGAATGGGGGGAAAAGTTAGAAAAATTGTGACAGGATAACCTCAAACTAAAGAATGGCACCTTGCCTTTAGGACAGGAAAGCACCTGTTATTTAAAACCATTGGCAGCAGGACCCCCCCCCAAAGGTACACTGAATTCCAATCATCCAGCTCTCTCTGATGAAAATTCTCCATGCCTCTGGGTGGATTTTTAAAGATAAGTAAGAATTGCCCTTCTAATGCTAAAATGATCTTAATTTGCCTTTAACCTAGATGGACGACCAATGGCAGTTCTTTACTCAAATAAGCTGTTTGTAATTTCTCAGCTTCTGATACTAACCAAACATAACTAAAATTCACATAGGGCCCATTCACACATACCTCTAAAACCAAATCATGGCTAAGTGTGCATGTGTAAGCATGCAGAAGCTAACAGAAAAAAATGTGGCTGCTTTGCTCTGTCAGTCCTGCTTGCACTGTGCCCTAACATGGGCTCGTGGCTTGCCTCCCGTGGACAAGCCACAAGTGGTAAGCAAAGAACACACCTTTGCTGCAGCTTGTGATTTATCTGGAGCGAAACAAACTACTACAGGTTGGTTGGCAGTGAGTTCAGCACAAAGTATTTATTCGTGAAACATGGAATCAGTTTAGGGAATTTGGTGCCTCAAGGTGTGATGACGCCCACTGGCTTGCAGGCTTCCCATTGGGGCATTTGATTGGCCGCTGCAAGACCAGGAGACTGGACTGGACGGGCCACTGGTCTGATTCAGCAGGGTTGTTCTTATTTTTGTATGGATTGGATGGCTTCAGAGGGGGAGTTAGACCAATTCATGGAGGAGAATAGGATTATCAACAGCTTTTATCCATGAGAAATAAAGTACATATCTAGGTTCAGAGGCACGCTGCCTTTACTGGGAATGGGGTAAAATGGTAAATGCGCTGTGGGCTTCTTTGTCTTCTTCATCATCATTTTATTTGTATGCTGCCTTTCCTCCAAAAGAATCATGCTGAAAGCAGCTTTCAACAAAGAAAACAGGTATGCATCTTAAACCATTGCACAAACAGTTTCATAGTAACATAATAAAACAATATCAAATATAACAACATGTAAAAACCCCACAACATCTCAGTACTATAAATATAACAAGATTACATTAACAACTCCTGGCAGTAGCCAAAATAGTAAGGGAGCTTGACAGCTTCACCTGGGTCCTGGAAACCCCTCTCTCTCATGATGTTGTTCACAATCTCCTGCAGCAGTTTCTTATAAGGCTTCCAAAAGCAGTGGGTGGAGTAGCTGGAAACACATCACCGCCGTAATGTTGCTTTGGTTGGCTACGAATGGAAAGGAGACATAATGGATCCAACAGAGATCTTATATGACATGTTATAGAGCTTCTTGCAACTACTAGGACAGATTGAGGAGGGGCAGAGCAAGACACCCCCCCCTGAAAAGCCATCATGGTTGGGGTGTTCTGGGTAGCCCATTTAGCAATCCAATGAAGCCAACCCGTTCAAATTTAAGTTAATTCCAGATCTGCTAAGGAAGATGTAAGCTTTGGTTTTAATAGTGTAAGTAATCAGGCAATAGAACAGGGCTGTCACCACTGTAGTGTTTTGTGATGTTTTCAAACATTTGTTAACCTAATCTGGCATCTACTGTATATGCATCTCTCACAGTTCCAGGAGAAGCAGTGAAGAGCAGCTTCACCATTTAAAGGTGAAAGAATAAGTGAAGAGTGAAGAAGCGAATACTTTCACTGCAGTTATTATCCCAAGTACTTTTCATGAAAAGTGGTGGTATTAGTATCAGATTATTCACAGTACCCCAGCTAAGATAAGATCACTAGGACCTCTGCTATATTTAAGGCTAATTAAATATTGTAGAAGTGCAGATCTGACAGCGACAGAATGAGGCTAGGAGAAGGAACAAAGGCAGAGGAAATGGGAAGCAAAATAGTGGGGCTGAGACACTTGTAAGAATAAAGGCTGGTGTTTTTGCTGGATCAAAGTCAGGTTCCAGAAGGGAGTAACTGCAAGCTAGTTCATCCCAGATCCTGCACCAAACTAGGCTGCAGGCTGCTGTTCAGCAAATTACAGTGGTACCTCGGGTTAAGAACTTAATTCGTTCTGGAGGTCCGTTCTTAACCTGAAACTGTTCTTAACTTGAAGCACCACTTTAGCTAATGGGGCCTCCTGCTGCTGCCGCCGCGCTGCCACTGCATGATTTCTGTTCTCATCCTGAAGCAAAGTTCTTAACCTGAAGCATTATTTCTGGGTTAGCGGAGTCTGTAACCTGAAGTGTATGTAACCTGAGGTACCACTGTATATCCTTAAAGACTTCTTGGGGAAGGGCTACAGTTTGGTGGTAGAGGACATGTGTTACATTCAAAAGTGCCCAGGTTTAACCCCAGTCATCTCCAGGAAGGAATGGGAAAGACTCTGTTGAAGGCAGTAAAACTTCTGAATACCAGTTGCTGGAAACGGCAGGAGAGTGCTGTTGTGCTTGGGTCCTTCTTGTGGGTGTCCCACGGGCATCCCAGACTCCCTGCTCCTGAACTCTGGAACGCCCTCCCTGGAGAAGCTAGACCAGCTTCCTCCTTCTTGTCCTTCTGCCGGCAGGTGATGACCTCCTTGTTCGAACAAGCTTTTGGGAAATGACTGCTTTTAATGAACTGGCTGGTGCTGTGCTGTTTTTATTGCAATTATTTGTATATATAGTTTTAATTCTATTAATGTTTTATTTATTTTTAATTGTTGTCTTTTATTTTATCAATTCTTGTTTTTCTCTGTAAGCCATCTTGAGCTCCATCAGGGAAAAAGGAGGGGTATATCATCAACATCATGTTGACCACTGTGAGAAAAGGATGCTGAACTAGATAGACCACTGACCTATGTTCTTAAATCCTGGAGAGTTGATATCTGTTGATGCAGACAATACTGACTTAAATGAACCAATGGTCTTACTTAATACAAGGCAGCTTCCTAAGCTGATTGTACTAACCTGTCTCAAGTGGTAGACTGCTCTTCTGATTGGTGCACCAATTCTACCCAGATGTTAAGTGTTATATTGGATGATCAAAATTCAACTGTTCGGACTAGCATGTCATAGCAGTTTGAGCACTGCTGAGCTGAAATTGCTCTTGCACATTCACTCTTTGCCAGTCCTCTGGGATTTGAGTTTATGTTGGGCCAATTTTCTCTTGGCATTGCCCCATTCTCACAGGTTTCCTTTCAGTGCAGAACTAGCTAGCTCTAATAAATTGCCCTGGAAGGGGAGCTTCAGTTAGATTCTGAAAAATACACAACTCTCTACTCGTAAACTAAATTATGACATTTATGCCAGCATAAATCAGGAGTAACTTCATGGGTGGAACCTCAGTGGGGCAATGAATTCAACATCACAAAAGAGGTCCATAAAGCAGTCAAGAATATGGCACTCTTAGATACCATGCAATTACTACAAATGTGTACCCTATAAGCCTTCTCTAAGGCAAGCAAGGACTCTTCAGTTGGTTCCCAAGTCCATGCCTTTTTTATTTCAAAATGACAGTTGTAGAATGAACTTATACTTCAAACACTGTGGGCTAGATTTTTTAAAAAAGTCACTGGAGGCCAATTGTGTTCTTCAGCAAGAGCGTGTGCAAGAGTCCACACAGTTCATATAATTTATTTTATTTGCTTTTATGCTATTACAGACATCTGGATAATGACTTTTGTGTGTTTCCTATTTTGCTTCTTTGGTGCTGGTCATTAAAGATTGATTGATAGATTGAGAGTTTACATACAGTTCTGTAATAAGCAGGTTGCATATCAATTATTGTGCATCAACTTGCCTCAACCTTTCTGTACAAGTGGAAGAATTTGTGCAAGATGGCACCACACAGTTGTATCACAAATTGCATGAGGAAACAGTTCTCCAATGAGCAAAATATGCCTTCTGCATTTGGAAGGGAACCTTTGGATCCAACTTATTCCAATTTTAATTTAAAGTATTGTTCATAGAATCATAGAATAGTGGGGTCAAAGGGACCCGGAGGGTCATCAATTCCAATCTCATGCAATGCAGGAATCTCAACTAGCACATACATAGCAGATGACCATTCAATGTCTGCTTCAAAGACTCCAAGGAAGGAGAGTCCAGCACCTCTCATAGGAGACAGCTCTTACTGTCAAAAAGTTCTTCCTGATGTTTAGTTGGCAATTCCTTTCTTGTGACTTGACTCTATTGGCTCAGGTCCTAGCCTCTGGAGCTGGAGAAAACAAGCTTGCTCCATCCTCCATGTGATAGCCTTTTAGATATTTGAAGATGGCCATCATATCTCCTCTCACTATCCTCTTTACCAGGATAAACATACCCAGTTTCCTCAACCATTCCTCATACGACTTAGTTTCCACACCCTTTGCCATATTGGTCACCCTCCTCTGCCCTCCACCTTGTGTTCTGCTCCCATGTTTTGCTAGAGGAACCTTGGGAAATTACTACTCTTAATTTCTCTGTCTCAATTAGGGTGGTGGTGGTGTGGTGTAGTGTAGTGTAGTGTAGTGTAGTGTAGCAGTGCACAATATCAGGGATACCTTATTATCACTGTAATAATCAGTGTAATAAACTTGAAGAAAACCCACAGCTTTAGGGTACATTTCCCCCACATGGTTTATAGATGGGCCAGAGGAAACCAGAAAAAATGACAATGTGAACAAGGCCAAAAATAAATTGCCCTTTGTCAACCTTGAGGAGAAGGTAGTTCTATCACGATTTGGTTTTAATTTTTTTTACACTGAACTGCTGTATCTAAGGCAAAAGCAATTTCTATCTTCTTATTTGGTTGTTGAAATTAGAATGTCAGAGATGGTCTAAAATTATTTTTATTTTGAATGAGGAACAGAGTAGGGGTGGGAGGGAAAAATCTGTCTAAAACATTTCAACAGTTAAGGGGGGGGAATGCAAGTGCCTGCACACATACAGTGATCTAAGGAAAGTCACCAGTTGCTGTTGTGTGAGGTATAAAAATAAACCCTTGTCTCCTGTTACTTTTATATCTACTGACAAGTGCCTGTATTAGCATTAAGTGAAAATGCAGATGAAGTGTAATGCCCTTTTTTATTTAGCATTACCTGAAATATTAATGTTTGTGGAAGATTCTAGGACTATTTGCAGGGGTTTTGGAACTGGGGAAGAAGACATGGCATGAGGCTGGCAGGCAGGCAGCTCTGCTTACACGACATCTTTATCCCCATCCCACCCAAAAGAGAATGTAGGGTGAAAGTTCCCTTTAAGACACCACCCTCACTGGCAAACAAAATGAGCTACTTCCAGGGTGGCTACAGCTGCATACACACCACATATTTAAATCACATTTTCCCTCCCCAATGAATCCTAGGGGTTTGCTTTAAATGTATGGTGTGTACTGCAATTAACAAGCAATACAGAGCAGCTGATGGTGGCTTATCTAACAGGCTGGGGAAAGAAGGAAGGGCCTTCCATTTCAATAATAAAATCCTGCACCTTCTTACAGGCAAGAATGTGGATTGAAGGAGGCTTGTAGGAGATAAACAGAGCTCAGATCTGATGGGTCTTCCCCAGTCATCAGGAACAACTAAGGCAGCCATTATCCTACGGGAGGAAGCTGAGGTGTAAGTGTTGTCTTCCCTTCCAGGTACTTTGTTTTGGTGAACTTCCCCTGGGGCAGAGTGACAAAACTACCCAACTCAGTATTTTTTGTTCTTATATCCCTCTCTCTCAAAATGCTATTGCTATCCATGTGTGATATAATAGCTTTGTGGTGCAAATAAAAGGATACCCAAGGATCGTCTCTCTGTAAAGTGCCCCCTGAAGCCCCTGGCCTGTGCTGCATAACATGATGCAACTATCCACTCTCTTTATGTGTATGCACAGCTGCAGTTTTCTATTCTCTCTCTGAAAAAGTGACCATACATACAAGCAGTGCTTTCTTTGGGGGCGGGGGTGCGCAGGGGTGTGCATACCCCTAAACATTTTGTGAATCTAAGTTTGGCCTCATTGAGGGGCAGTATTTCAATATGAGTAGGAAAATGAGAATACCCCTAAACTATTTATTTATTTAGAAAAAAAGCACTGCATACGAGTAATGTTCATGCTTAAATTTATTATAAATGGGCTGCAGAACTATGGGATCTTCCTTTCTGTCTCCCCATCCAGTGAGGAAGGGAGAAGAACTGAGACCACTTTTTGGCGCTGTAGTGTAGTGCTCATGTTTTTTCAAGCCATGAAAGCATTGTTTTTTATTTTATTAATTTACGACACACCTTTCACTTAAATCTCAAAGCAGTTTACAACCACACAGTGAAAACAACTAAAACAGGTTTTAAAGCAATATGAATAAACACTCCTAATCAGTGTCTGTCCCCCGACAGGTGCTTCACTCTTTAGCCAAATTCTAATGCCACAGCTTGGAGAGAAGAGCTTTAGAGGGGTTAGCAGTGGGGGGCATTCACTGTGAGAAATGGCCGCTTCACATCTTGGGGCAGATCCATGTTTGGAAAACGCACACATGTCTACTATTGTTACATCTACTTTGGCTTTCATTAGCTGCTCCAATGAGGGCAGGTTTTGCAGGTGAAAAATGATGGAGAATTTTTCAGAGCTGTTAAATGCATCTGGGTCCAAAAGCATTTGCTGTTCTGAAATTCCGCTGTTAAGACATCTGCCTGTCAGCTGATCCTTGTGTACATATCTCATTTATAATGTGATTTTAAAATACTGAGCTATGTATTCCTTCTAAATGCAGCACGTGAGTGTTGTGGAATAGAAAACTGAAATCTGCTGATACAGGGAACTCACCTTGTTTGTTAGCAGGGATATTGGAAAAAATCCATCTCCTCTAGCAGGACAATCTCATCATATTAAAAGTTATGGATTTCTTGCTTAAGCATTCCACATGAGACGCAGGACTGTAGGAATTCTGCTTCTGATTATTGAGAGAGAGAAAGAGCTAACAAAACACACTCAGAGAGAATTTAACGTCTCTCCAACATTTCTGCCTTCCTATGGAAGTTCTTCAATTATACTGATGGATCAGTTTAGTAACTCAGTTCCGGTTACTTGTTTAGGAAAGAGAGCTCATTGCTATGCAATACTGTGTATGGGTGACACTGAAGTGAGCAGGACAGCCTTAAGTTTACAACATAAGCTGACATTGGTTCCAATGTAGTAAGGACAAAATGTTCAGTTAAAAATTCCAGTGTGAAGCCTCATTACATCAAGCTGCGCCCACTTTCTCCCATCAAATCCCCCTTCCAAATTTTGAATACCCACATATTCTGTGAATTGGCTTTATGCCTCAGACATGATCCACGTCTAAAAAGAAGGCTACGTATCTGTTAACTGCTTCCATTTGCTCCATATTTGTCCCGTGTTACCCTCACCACTCTCCTAGGAACAGAGGAAGCTGCTTTATATATACTGTGTCAGACCAGTGGCCAATATAGTTCAGCATTGTCTACACACTGACTGACAGTGGCTCTCTGTGATTTGTTTGTTTGTTGCATTTATATCCCATCTTTTTTTTCAAGGAGCCCAAAGGTTCTCCCTCTCATCATTTAATATCCATAATAGCCCTGTGGAGGCTGGTTAGGCTGAGAGGCAGAGACTGGCCCCTAAGGTCACCCAATGAGCTTCATGCCCAAGTGGGTATTTGAATCCTGGTCTCCCAGGTACTAGTCCGGCTGTCTAACCACTGCACCATGCAGGCTCAGGAGGGTTTCGGGCAGGGGGCAGCCCCAGCTCCTGGAGATGCCAAGAAGATGAACCTGGGGGCTTTTGTATGCAAAACATGGACTCTACTGTAAGCCATAGCCCTTCCTCTCTTCCTTCCTCTCCCTTTGCCAGTGTTAAAATTATAAGCTGCTTGTGTTGCGGCTCTGCCTTTCTTGCCAATGTGCGTTGATTGTCCTGCACGTTATTACTTATTACAGTATTTATTTATATTTAAAATATCTCCAGACTGTCTTTCATCCACATGGTATACAGTGAGCATCAATAAAACTATTCATGCCATATGCCAATCCAACAAAAGACTGGAGCATCAGCATTCAGTAGTTATTATTTATATTATTATCAGGGAGAAAAAATCCTGTACGTGAGAACACTGCTTGTGGAAAATCTTCCACCCTTTAATTAGCTTCTATGGTCAAACTGGATAAGATGCAATACCAGTCTCACAATTTTTTAAAGTTTTATTTTAATGAAATGAAGTTGTGAAGGAGGGGGAGGGGGTGTTTTTAAAGCTTTTCTCTGTAGCCATTTTTGATCAAAGTTACTACACCCAACAACTTGCTGGATTACTCTCTCAGTCTCATCTATGTCACAGGGTTGTTGTGGCAGTGAAATGGGGCATGGCTGCGGGGGGGGGGGGGGTCAGTGACTATCTGTGTTACTTTTTGTTCCTTGAAAAAAAGTTAGGTGATAAGAATAGTTAATAAGAAATCCATCTTTGAAGTGTTTCATGTGCATTGTTTAGCTGTCATTCTTACAACAACCCTCTAAGGCAGCCTTTCTCAACCTTGGGCCTCTGAAATTTGTTGGACTATTACTGTTATTATTTTTGTTTATTACTTGCTGTTCACTCTGAGGTCTAAAGATGGGTTACAGCAATAAAAACAACAACACTAAAAAAATTCAAAAACTTAAAATTATGAATATAGTCACATCAATTTGATTTTTTAAAAAAATGTCCTCGTGAACATTTATCAGTGTTTAATCTGAATTCCCTGTAAATTACATATGTTTGGATGAATTTTTGCCTAATATATATACTTTTTTACAAAACTGTGTGTGTGTGTGTGTGTGTGTGTGTGTGTGTGTGTGTGTATATATATATGGAACACTAATTGAGGGGAGGGGGATAGAGAACACCATGGCACACTAGCTTGAAAACTTCCCCAATTGTGTTTACATGCAACATGGATCATAGCTGCCATTTTTGATAATAGTGTACAGTTGCAAACCATTGTATACAAAAGCGTACTGTGAAGAAACCCAACCCCTGTGAGTTTCAGTGGCTATTTGTGTACATAGCCTAACTGTGTGTAAAATCACTGCTTAATTCCTTTTAAAAAAGGAGAAGATGCCAGATAACAAATACAGTTTGGTCTCTGGCCTGGGAGCACTTCCTCTGAATCCAAGGTATGTGGTAGCTGTTGTGGTTATTTACTGATGAGAAAAAGGCAGTGTGTATATGCTTAAACACTGTCTTTAAATATTTCAGGACCTGGCACTGAAGGCTCATTCTGCAACAAAAAGTAGCTAAGCCCGGGTTCCGTTTGAGCCTTGTATAAGCATGGAAATGGGGAAGAGGAGGAAAGTGCCCCATTGAGGATTCTGTGCTTGTGATATTCTTTGAGAATTGGAGCCTGAGATATTGTGCCAGCCCTTTGCATCTATCACACCCTGAGTTATAAAGTGGCTAAGATTTGTCTATTAAGAGACATTTTAACAAGTTTATAGGTATCCCTGCTTTACCTAATGATCCTTGCTTATGTGCGCACCCAGATTTATAGTCCTAACACTATAAAAAACTTCAGAATTCTTTGACCCTGTAAACACAAAATTCATGTATCTCACCCTGGGACAAATGCATTCTTTTTAAAAAGCAGCATATGGGCAGCCTTGGACTGATGTTAGTTTATTGTCACTGCTTGATAACGTTTAATGGAAAAGATACAAGAGTGCCAAAGAATTTTAATTATTTTTGTGATAAAGTTATATGTTCGGCCTTGAAAAAGTGAAGATAATGCAGGGATTCATTATTATTCCCAGTGTGTTTAAACAGACGACACAGAATGCAAACAAAAGCAGATGAAATTTGAAAAGTATTATCAATATTGCAGATAGCAGATGCCCTTTCCAATCAGAACAAGAATATCTTCTATAGCAACTTTATGGTTGAGTAGTTTATTCATTTCTATTAGAAGGTTGTACGTTTCTAAAATATGTAGATGATATCTAGGAAACCAACCAACCAGTAGGGTCATTTTGCTTGTTTCCCTAAATTTATTATTTTCACTTTTGCAGGCTTGATCTGAGGTGCATTAACATGGGAGTGAAATCTCGGTGTGTTAGAATTCTATCTTATATATTTGACCTTTCATGTGTTCCACCATGGTTCTGGGAAGGAAACATAAGGAGGTGTTTTACAGTTAACAGTGCTAACAGTTAAAATGGTAAGTGACAGGGTTTTGTTTTCTGTATGGGCTGTAAAATATTTTGAAGCTAAGATAATACTGTAACAGTGTTTTTATGTTGTAATCCTATTTCAGACTTTAAAAGTGAGTCTAAATATATATATTTTTAATGTAAGATTACAGAATCAAGTTTTGATAAGCCCTTCAATAATTCTGGAACATATTTTCCCCCAAATAAGCATGGAAAAAGGCCTCTTGATACTCTCATGATTTGGCATCGAGGTTGTGAGCACACCATCCATTTAAAGCACATGACTCCCCCCAAAAAAAGAATTATGGGAACTATATTTTGTTAAGTGTGCTGGGAATTTTAGTTCTGTGCTATAGTTCCCAGAATTCTTTGGGGGAATGTCAGCTACTTTAGATTCTGATTACTTACACACCATACATTTAATCTCCTTATAATATTTTCAGAAACCACTTGTTTTAGAGTTCAGGGGTTGGGGAACCTGAGGCCTTTGGCTGCTATTGTTCTCCGGGTCCCATCAGCCCCAGCCATCAAGGTCAATGGTCAGTCCAGTAACATCTGGAGGGCTGCAGGTTCCCTACCACTGGTCTAGAGGTATCTGGATCAATACACATCTGGCAACTATGGGCTTATTTGGTACAGAGTTTTGCTTTTTCCAAGGCGTGTGTACTTCAGTGCATATGACTATTTTCATGTGCTATGCAAATTTGACATAATATTATAGTATTGATTTTGTGGTGTGGCGTAGAATCTATACAAAGGATGTGGAATTTACAGAGTGCTTTCAAAGAATTTCTCAGTAGTTAGGATTGTGCGGTGCAGTACAGAAGCATTTGGCTCCATAGCTGATTCCAAGAATAAAATGTACTCCATAAATGTCAGGACATTTCTTTTCTTTTTAAGAAAGTAAAATCTTGAGTTGTAGAGAGAGTTCCAGTGCTGACTCATACTCTTCTCAGCCAACAGGAAATGGCCTTGAGCACTTTTGGTGCCATGTTGTATTGAGTTTTGATAACTTAGGGGGAGACAGGACCACCAGAAGCGACAGCTCCTGCTGATCAGCCGTAATGTATGGACAGGACCATCTGTTAATATATGACATCCATTAAGTGCCTGGGACACATATACTGATATAGTATCTGCTCAACTGAAAAGAAGGAAAGTGTACCAGCTGTGAGGCAGACGTGGGGGACCTCAGACCCAGGGTCTAAATGTCGCCCTCCAGGCCTCTCCATCTGACCCTTGGGACTCTGCACAAGCTTCACCTCTTCCTCAGCCCATTTCCTCAGCCCATTTCTCACTGGCCCCTGCTTCACTCTCTCCTTGAGTTTTTGTGCCTAGCTGGAATGTGTCCTTGAACTCTGGTAATGCTGCTTGCTTGCTAGCTTGCTTGGATGGGGAGAATGCGAGTATGTTTACAAACTGGCCTACTGTATAAAGGTAAAATGTACATCTGTTGCTCTGTCCACTTTTGCCTCTGTCTGCATCCACCACAGGTACGCAACCTCTGGAAGGTTGCCCAAAAAGGGAGTGTTGTCCTCAAAGGTTCCCCATCCTTGCCAGAAGGAGACGTCAATTCGTTCATTTTAAAAATAAGGGCATTTGAATGATGTGCTGTTCATTTACTGGGCAGGAAGTAATGTACTGTTCATTTAACATACATAGCTGTTGCCTGTGTTTACAAGTCCCTTGGTGTCAAGCAATGCTATCTCTATCCAATAGCAGACCCAAGGTGTCAGGACAAAAGATACCAAGCTGGGCAGTCTAGTGGGCTGGCTGGCAGTGGTGGCTACTGCATGTGCTTGAAGGCAGCACATTTTATATCAGGTTGGGCAATCAAGTCTGACTGGTGGACTGGCTGACAGTGGCGGGCTCACTTCAAACAATGGACAAGGCAGGGCTGTGGGGGTTGTGAAGGATTCATCTGAGTGGCCACCTATAAGGGGAGTAACAGTCAGCAAGTGAGCAAAGTGATCCAGACTGTCATTTCTGCTGTCTGCTTGTGCTCTCCTCCTCCGACCTAATACCACCATTACTCTTCATCTTCCTGATGCTTGCTGTCCAACAACTGTAGTACAGGCATAGCCTATTGTTGTCACCTAGTGAGCTAGCAAGACTTTGCCACTTAAGACAAAGGCTATTGCTGAGTAGAACAGCCATTTCAAAGACAGTGTGAACACACACCTCACATGTACTTACCATCTTGGAACATCCTGCCCACTTGTGGAAACTTTTTTGTGTGTGAATTGTTTCCAAAAGCTAAGTAGAAATGTGAAACAGGCTTTCCTCTATCCTCCGTGGTAATTGGTACCCAAGAGTCCAAGAAAAGAAAGAAGTCCTACCCTTTTCCCTCCTCCATCAGGTTGCTAGGAATTGTAGGTCTGAGAGGCTGGTACCCTTAGGAAACTACTCTTCTCAGGATTCTCCATTACTGTTAAAGTTATATAAAAGTATGACGTGGATGTGACTTTAGTTTTCCTCAGAATAGACCCATTGATATTAATGAATGTAAATTAGCCATCCCCATCAATTTCAGTGGGTCTGTTCTGCATAGGACTGACATTGGTTACAACCCTTAGCTGAGAGTCATATGTTCTGGGGGTTGGAGAGGAATCGTATATAAGAGTATGGAAAACCTACTGATCCTTTCATATTGCTTTATTGTCTAATCTACATTTTTTAAAAATTGTTTGGGATGTATTTGTGGAAAGAAATGCCTGCCAGTGAATCTCAGCAGATTTAATGCATTTTTTGATGAGTTCTGGAGCTAATAAATGCTGGAGCAGACTGAGAACATTCTTGTGATGAGATGCAGAAGCCACTGAAAATTCCATATAATGTGGTGATCTTCTGCATGGTTCCAAACCCCCTCCCAATTGAAACATTTAGAGAATTTGGGGATACTTCAAAAATTTCCTTGTCCTTGATCAAACTGAAGTTAATCATCTACTACTAATTAAGGTGTCTGAAGTGAGGCAGGGTTTATACAATCAATGGAAAGGCTCATTTAAAAAAGATTTTTTCAACATGGATTTTGAATATGATTGGCATCTCCAAATGATTTATAGGTGGAAAGAAGTTTGCATGGAGAACTGGCTTTAGTTTATCATGTTTTTTTAAAAAAACAAAAAGCATCTGCAACAAGGTGAGGGATTCCCCCTTCAGGAGAAGGGTTATAGTTTATTTTATTTGTTTACATATTTATAATCTACACATTCATCAAGACATTTCCAGGCAGTTTATAACATACAAGAATAAAATTAGCAGAAAACATCCATGAAAACATAAATACTGATTAGTTAAAAAGAAAATCCATATAGCAAAGACCTGTCTAAGCAATATAGTTTACAAATGATTTCTGCAAGAAGGGGAGGGATGGTTCCTGCTGAACCTCCACTCTCAAGGACTTCCACAGGGCATGCTAAAGGCTCAGTCCCTAGTGAAGGCCAGCTGAACTTCAGGGATGTAGGGAGCCACAAGAAGTTCCCCATTAGATGGATCCAGTGTGCATACACAGACAGGTCTTCATTGTTTTTAAATAGGTTGACAACAGAACCACCAGCAGAATGCAGCACATCTCTGTGGGCACCAAGGTGACCTATGGTTTGATGGTGTGTGTTTTTTTTTTTGGGGGGGGTCCATTACATGTGTGTCCCATGGCACTCTGGATCACTCCTTTCCTAGTGACTTAGCTTCTTTCTGAGCCTTGAAAGGGGCATGAAATGGAAAAGTTTACTGGTGCCAGTTTGAGACCTGAAGAGGACTTTCCCCGACTTTCTCTTTCACTTTTATTGCCTTTTCAAAGGGGAAAAGTGGAGCAATTATGTGAGGGCAGAGGATTTACAGATAGCAGGGGGGGACCTCGAGGGCACCATTACCTACAAGGTTGCCATGTTTCTGACCCTTGGGCTGGAACAAGTCTCATACCACTAGTTACCACATTGTCTTGCTTTCATGCATCTCCGTGTAGAACATACAATGCGTGCCTAATGATGTAATGTAACCTGCAATTTTACTCTTGGTAGTAAAAACATTGTTAAAACCGAATGCCCCAGAATAAAGCATAATCTCTTTAAATTCTCAGTGTAAAATTGATTAAAATGAAAACTGGCATTGTAGTTCTTTTTCCACAAAAAGTACATCCACAGGTTTCTTACCCTTGCCCTATGATTATATAATAGATTTTAAGTCTCTGATATCTGCAAATCTACATCAAAATATATTCTATAGCTGTAGGAAACAGCTCTGAATTGTTAACCTTCTCCCCAGGTATTGGAGGCTACACACTGCGAGATTAGATGTATATTTTCTTGGAGATATGCCACCCATAGAGGAGTCCATATTTACATCTTTTGTTGATATTTTTTATAGATTAAGAGTCTCTTTACTTGGGTGATAATTCTCCTAAGTACTGTAATTTGCTGCCTCTAATATTTGTCTTGAGTCCTAGTTTGCAAAATATATTTGAAACCACTTTATAAAGTCGCATAATTGCTTCTTTGTAGAGCGGGTATAATGAGTAGTTTCTTTATCCAGCCTTTATCCTGTTAACCTTAGAGGTGAGTGACTGCTTGCTGGAGTAGTTGGGGAATGTCTTAGCGCTGTTGAGCCATTTAATTTCAGGACTAATTTCATAGCAGTGACACAGAATTGGCCATGAGCAAGCCAGCAGTTATTTCAAGGGTTTTCAGTTAGGACCTGATGCAATGCTAAAATGAAAAGGAAAGAAATGCACACATGGATTATTATCACTTTTAAATAAATGTATGAATTGATCCACATTTATATACGTAAGCTACATAAGAATATTGATGTGCATAAAAGGTTCTTACTCTATAAAGCAGGTTTGGCATTATAAATAAGAAGCATTACTGACTCTCTTTCCCCCTTATTTTCCTTCTTGCTCTTTCCATTCTGTGGAAACCTACTTGCTGTTAGGGTCCTCTTTCCCCTTTTCATGAAGGAACCATTGCAGCACATGAAAGGGACAATGAGTATGTTCTGGTATATCCTTGCCATGGGACTGGACAATTATTGCTTCAGCATCTGTTCATGTCTCTTCTTCCCTTATACCGTACCAGGCTCTTGGCCAATCTAACTCAGTACAGTATTGTCAATTGGGCTGTCCAAGATTGCAGGCAAGGGTCCTTCCCAGCTCTATCTTGACATGCCAGGGATTGAACCCAGGGATGGGGGAGAAGTTAATTTCAGAACACATTTAAAGGAGACCTCACCAAATTTTCACTTTCTGAAAGAATATGTGAATCTGGCTTTCCCCCTGGCTGAAGTGCCTTTTCCACTCACCCTCACCCTACTTAACTTAATATTAAAGTAATTAATATTAAATATTCTGCAGGAATTCCATAATAGCTGCTGAATTCTGCAAGAACTTGCATTATAGCTGTTCCAAATAAGGGTGGACTGTTCCAAGCAAGGATGCATTAAAGTCCCAGTTCTGCGTGGGAGCATGGAACAAGTCCCCTCCATTCCATTTTTTGTGTAGATTTTAAGGAAAAAATCCACATGGAAATAGGAAGGAAGGAAGGAATAAGGAATAAAGGTTCAGGTAGTCCAAGTACTCTAGCATTACCTGTGTTCTAGTCAGAGTTATTTCTTTTCTTTTGAAAAGTTAAAAAGCCCACAGCTTGGAGCTCCTCGCTCACTTAGAGTACCCCAAAGCAGCCTTTGCAGGCCCAGTCACAGCACCCTCCCTGCAGTGCAACTGTGCTGCTAGTGCTTGGTGCATCCAGCTTTTAACCCTGGCCTGCAGACCAGAGAAAGAATTTTGCTGCTCTGGTCTGCCATCCAGGCCCCTTCCACTTGGCTGCCCCTGATGATGTTGCACTACAGCTCCCATCATCCCTAGCTTGCGGGACCAGCGGTCAGGGATGATAGAAGTTGTAGTCCAACAATATCTGGGGACCCAAGGTTGAGAAAGGCTGCTCCAAAGGTTGTCTCATCTTTTACATACCCCGGCAGTCACTGTGCTCTGCACATATTAAACAGGCACCATCTCTGTTGTCTCTTTGGTGCCTACTGAAGATGTGCCTCTTCCATCAAGTCTTTTAAGTAGAGATATTTCCCAGTCTGCATCAGTACTGGAATTACGGTTGTATTTCTTTGATGTTTCAATTGTTTTATTTCTTGTGTGATTTCTGCCTTTATCTTTCTCAGGAGGAATAGCGGGATAATAATAATAATAATAATAATAATAATAATAATAATAATAATAATAATAATATATTAATTACAGCGAGTGCCTCCAGTAGTAATGGTACTTGTGATGGTCTGTTGTTCTCAGGTGGAATTGTATGGAAAATAACATGACTGCCCTTCTTTCCATTGACAAAACAGCTTAAATAGAAAATATCAAAGAATGCCATGTGTTATTCTGTTGGGCCAACAATAATTTCCCAGCTTGTCCAGCATATTGCCCTCACAACATCCTCTATGTGATCTTGGGCTTCTAACTTTTAGTCCTTGTGTGTATTTATAAATCTGGATGAATGTGAGATACAGGATGAGAACTGTATTAGCAAAACTGATTTCTCTTGTTACTCATTCAAAAGACTGCACTGTATGGCACAAATGATTCATAAGTGTCCATTGTTCAGAGTTCAGGATAAAGAGTTCAGAATCAAAGCTTTGCTTTAATGTGTGCTCGTTGTACTCTCTCTTTCAGTGAGACCATTCTCCATCTCTTCATATAGAGAGGCAGGCTGAGGGGGGCAGGGTTGAAAGTGAAAAAGATATTCAACGTTGTTTAAGCAGAAGCTGTAGTTTATTCCTTCGCTTTCTGAATGCAGTTTAAATTGTTCTGAAGGCTGCAGAAACTGACAGGTTGTTCATATTTAGCCAACCCCCCCCCCCCAGACAAAACCAAACAAAACCATGAAATAAAACACACAACACATCCATGTTTAGCCAAAGATGCCTGGGATTGAACCTGGGACCTGCAGCCAATATATCTGATAAGACTTGATTGTGAAAACCTATGCTCCCTGTTGCCTTTTGCTTTCAAAAAAAATGATAAGCCTGTTTTCTAAAGCAGTGATTCTGTGTTTTAGGGCCTGTTGTTCACTTGAGATGTTGTGGGTGGAAGCAACACTGGTGATCGTTCAAATGATGCTCTAGTGTTAGAGTAGTTGCCCAAATGTTTGTCAGCAAGTATCCTCTTTACAACTCAGTTTCTTTCTCTCATTTGTTTTATCTTTCGTTTTAACACCCCGTAGCTCCAAGGCATTGTCACTCTGGAGCAGTCTAGCATTTTGTTTCCTTTAGACATCTTGTATTATGGCTGAGCATAGTGAATGGACGCTAAAGTCTTTCTTATCAATGGAGTACAACAAGCTAGTGCAATCATCCTTTCAATTATCTCCTTCATCTCAAGTGTCACCAGCTAAGTGCTGGCATGGTATTCTTTGAACATTTCAGATATTGTTGCTTGCTATCTGTCTTCCTTTCCTCCCTTCCTATAATTGTATGCGTATTGGATAAAGATAATGAGGGTAGATCAAGTTTTACCCTTATTATCTTCAGAAACAACTCTGTTTGATTTTCTCAGTAGATTTATTTTGTACCACATCCCCATATTTGAGCACTTACTGGGATATTGTGAAAAAATTCCTTCCAGTAGCACCTTAGAGACCAACTAAGTTTGTTATTGGTATGAGCTTTCGTGTGTATGCACGCTATTGATAGGGTATAAATAAGATTCCACTAAATCCCAAGTGATTCTTTTGCTGGAGTATGGACTGAATACTGAAAACGTCTGTCCTAATCGCTTGCCTAGCCGTCATTTGCTCTAGAGTAAATTGCGTAACTGCTTGTATTGACTAACCACCCAATAGGATATTGGTAGAACTGTGAGCTCTTTCTTCCCAGCAAGAAATGATCCACATCGTGTCTTGAACATCATCTTGGATTTCTTATTTGGTTATCCCTTGTTTTGTTGTGGTTTAGTCTTCCCTGATGGCTCACAACTCATAGCTTTGGTATGCTCCTGAACCAGCCTCTGTGACGACACTCCGTGGTGTGCTTTCCATCAGCTCCATCTGGCAAATGAGCACATCCAATCCATCCACCTTGTACGTATCTCTTAAGAGATTAGAGAAAGACGTTTGAACAATAGCTGTGTGTGAACACAAATCCAGGTATGTGGACACAATCATTCTCCCTCTTTGGGCCTTTCATCTCCATCAGTAGGCAGATGGGAAGGATACAAAGGCTGATGGACCACTTTGCTTTGGTAAAGATTATTTCAGTCCTCTTTCTCATTCACATAGCAATTTGTTAAAGGTAAAGGGACCCCTGACCATCAGGTCCAGTCGTGACCGACTCTGGGGTTGTGGCTCTCATCTCGCTTTATTGGCTGAGGGAGCCGGCATACAGCTTCCGGATCATGTGGCCAGCATGACTAAGCCACTTCTGGCGAATGAGAGCAGCGCATGTAAACGCCGTTTACCTTCCAGCCAGAGTGGTACCTACTTGCACTTTGACGTGCTTTCGAACTGCTAGGTTGGCAGGAGCAAGCACCGAGCAAAGGGAGCTCACCCCGTTGCAGGGATTCGAACCGCTGACCTTCTGATCAGCAAGTCCTAGGCAAATCCTATGGTTTAACCCACAGCGCCACCCGCGCCCCTTAGCAATTAATTAGGAAGGTAATTAAGGGGCAAATGACTCATCAGATATAATTCCAGGACTCTTTCCGCCTCTCCAAGTTATATATATATTTAAATGCAGAGCAGCTGCAGGTGTGAGAGGCTGTTTAACCCTTTCCCTGCCATGGTTTGTCTACCTTGGGGGCATTGTCCCATTGTTTCCACTGAGTTGCTTCACCATCTGGTGGAAGGGGAAAGTATGTGTCCCAAAATCACACCCTTCCCTATATATATAGAGGGAAAAAGTTCGGCAGGAGCAGTTTTGATCCGACAAATAGCTGGCAGGGATAGGTTTGAGCCATCTCTCTCCTTGCCTCTTCTTTTCTCTACTTTGAAGTTACCCATGTCTGCTTTGCATTAAAACATGGAAACAACAACAACTCTCGGGGGACGATAAAAGTCACCGAATTAAATGCAACAGAAAGTTTGGCCCTAGCATTTCCACCTTACAGCAAAGAACGGAGTGGGCTACCATGTGACAATTGTATGGGTCAGTTCAGTAAGGCTTTATAGTGGAGCTGTGATTGAGCTATCTAAATCTATTTAGCAGATGAATAATAATGAAATAGCAGCTCAGAAATTCTTGTAGGACAACTGCCAGTTAGAGTAGACTTATCTGCATGGGCTGGTAGTGCTTCAAGAGTGTAAGAGGAAAATTTACAACACTTGACTTTTTAGTTCAATTTAAACTGAGTAAGGGGGCAGGGCTATGGCAAGATCCAACAGGATAGGTAGCTTAGGATGCAATGGATCTCTTGCTTAGCCAGCGTTAAGTCTCCAACCCCAGCTCAGCCAAAGGTACACCAGTGTAACTTGAACTGAATGCATACCAAATGGCTGTAGGTTGGAAAAAGGCTGATTTGTCCATCCCTAAATTCATCCCATCATTTTTATAGAAACAGCAAAGACTGAAATGGACACAAAGATACATATATATGCCCTAGGGGCACACACACCAGCCTCTTTCCAGGTCGACACCCTACTGATTAAGGATGGGGAGAAATTCAACTCAGTCCACGTTTAGAATCAAATTTATCAATTTTGCGCTTTCCGAAACAGTATGAAAACCCAAACACAGGTATTCTTTGAAATTTGCACTTATCCAGATTTTTGCAATGCAGTCCTCTAACCATACAATATTTGCAAAAATGCATATTCTATGGTGAAATGTGTATAGAAATGAATATATTTGTGAAAATAGCATACAAAATGCATTGTATTAGGAGAATTTGCTTGCAGGAATTGTGTACAGTAGTAAAAACTTCAGACAAAAAAAAATTATTTAGCAAAAATTCACACTAAAATGCTGAAATATTGTAATGAAGTGGTTTTTTTAATATATATATAAGCAAATTGCTGTGGAAATGTGGAGAACTGAATTTAAGGTTGGAAAAATAAGAAACTGAAATTGACAGATTCTCCCATCCATGCTCCTGATTATAGTGCACCGTAAGTGAGGCTCTTGTGCCTGCTAGCTTGAGATGGGGAATAATTTAGCAAAACATTCCAGATGGCTCAACCATGTTCTCTGTTAAAAAGATTTATGAAGTGCTGCAACACTCATAAGTCAGTTCTGAGAATAGTGATAAGCTCCCTATTCTAAATGGCCTATGTCCAAGCTTGGCTGACTGGATCTCATCAGGTTTCTTTTTGCAATATTCTGTGCCTTCTAAATTCATGTAGATTCAGTGCATGCTTATTGCATACATTGTATTCCCCCCACCCACCCAAGGCAAAATTAACTTGAATTCACCCATTCAAGTTCTGGTGATGCCCTTTTTAGAGCAGAAACTAACGGCCCAAGCAGTGGTAGGAAGGATCAGTTGCTGGGCAGTTTTGTTTGGGACTGCAAGTAAAATAATTTGTGTTTGAACGTTTCCTCCTTTAAAAAACGAATCCTGTTCATACAAAATCAGTATGCTTGGGGAAACTGTTTTTAGCCTACCCTTCTCTGAGACACTGACTGCATACACACTAGATGCATAAAGCACATTCAGAGCTCATTCCCCACCCCACAAGAATCTTTAGTTTGTTAAAGGTGCAGGGATTGTAGTTTGGTGGGGGTAAACTGCAGTTCCCATATTTGTGTTTGTGTGTGTGTGTGTTGAATATTCTTTAAAGGTCTGGTGCATTACACAGCCATTCTCATTTTTGTATGTCCACTCACCTTTCATGGTGGGCGGTCTTGTGGCTGGGCATCTGGGTCTGCGCTGTGATCCAGCTTGGGGTCAGAGGGTTGACTCCCCCCTTGTGTCGACCTCCGGCTGCATCATGCCCCCCGCTGGGCAATCAACACTGGCTGGGGCGTGTCCACAGGAGATTTAAACTGTGGCGCAGCCGGCGGGGGGCTTCCCTCGCCTCCTTGCCATATTTATTTTTCACATATTGAGGAAGAGAATAAAACACACACAAATCCCCTGCAATTAGAAATCATACAGACTAAGAAAATCTGTACCGTAGGAATATCTGGGGTAATCCTCAAAGAACAATTGGGGAACTTCATGGAGGATGGCCATGGAAAAATGGAACATCCATCTTCAGAGGCAGTCTTTCTTTGAGTATTTGGTGCTGGGGACAAGCAGAGGAAGGGTGAAAGCTGTTGCATTTAAGTCTGCTTATGAGCTTCCCAGAGGCATTTGGGTGGCTGCTCTTGGGATGTGCCAGGCATACACTTTTGTCTTTTTCCCCCAAATCAGATTCAGGCAGTATAGTATCTGTATAGAAGACTGCCTTGAAAATCCATGCACCCTGATAAGAGCATTTTGGGATAGGAGGGGCTCTAAACGTGACTAATTCCTAAATGCTTCTGCTCTGTTTTGTTGATCATACCTCCCTAGAGACTTACCGTGGGAAGAGAGACTTCAATTGCATTTTTTTTTTTTTGTTTTGCAAAGTATCTGTGTGGGTGTGTTGCCTCTGAGATGCCTCTTTTATATTTTGCATTTCTGTGAATGGTTCCTCCTGCCTTTTTGGAATCTTCACCTCCTTGAGGATAAAATGCAGAGCAAATCAGTTAAGCGTAGTAGGAAGATGGAGCATTTGTATCCCTTTTTCCCCCTATAGAGATTTGATCCCTCAGAAAATCTGTCTAAACAGGGTTACAACTACTTTGCTATGGATTCTTAATTATGAAAAGGTACCGCTGGTAAATAGCGTTAGGTGAAAAGACTACGCGAAAGGGAAAAGGGGCAGGCAAAGCCTCAGATATCAATGCCTCAAGAAGAGCAAGCTGGAAAGGAGCACTTGGTGTTACAAATTTCTTATGAAGCCCGTGGCAAAGCTGTTTTAGCAGCTTTTGAGAAAGGGATGCATGTGTCAGCCCTCGGTCTTGTATCTTTGTGGAAATGGGTTCCCCACAAAGAAAAGCACACAGGCCAGAGAAAGGTTCTGTCTGTCTTGCCCAGGGCTTATGAAACTACAGATTAAAAATGAAGTGAGTGTCTGTTTCCCTCTGCAAGTTCTAACGTACTACTTCAGCAAACATGAGGCCAAAATTTTCTGCAACTAAGTTAAATTATTTGTGGTGGTGTAGCTATTATACAAAACACACAAGGGCTGTTTCTTTCCTGTGGGTGGTACAAGGAAGTAAACAGCTGTGCATGTGGTGCAGAGAGAATGTAATGCCCATCATAACAAAGGAATCAATCTCGGGAAAGATTTATTTGGAGATAGTGCTGGCTTTGGTTATAGATTTTCTTATTTGATACAAGAGCATTTTTGTGATGACAGCTTATTGGCATATCTGCTGCAAGTCCAATAAAGCAGAGAGCTCCAAAAAACTGCAACACTTAAAATGAGGCGGTGTGCACACACAACCCGGATCAACCTAATTTCAGCACAGCAAACACAAAACAAAAGCTGTATATGACTTCTTAGCCTTTGTGCACATCTGCATTATTATAAATGCTAATATAATTCTGCAATGATAAATAATTAAACAATTATGGTCATGAATCAATAAGTTTAGCACTTTTTTTTTCATCAGCAAATTGTACTGTATAAACAAGAAAAATAAATTACCAAGTCTAATTTTTTTTCTGGAGAAAATTCCAAGCATTTTATATCTTATAATTAAAAAAAGTATTAGAATTCAGTGTCAGATGCTTAGAACTTTAAAATCACCCCCCACCCAATTTTAATCAGACACCATTAAGTTGTCATGTTTTATGTTTTTGGCTTTGATTAACATTTGGAGGTCCGACTTTTGTAATCATCTTTGTTTCCCTCTATTAAAACCCTTCCCAAGCTCATGTCTTCCATAAGCACAATTCACTGACCTCATTGTATGTTAAAATATGAACAATACTTTATGTTTAAAACAGAGCTGGTGTTTTTACCTGTTTTAACAAAGCAGTTGAGTAGGAGAAATAATAACAGATGATGTTGTATAACTGTGTGGTTTCAAATACTGAGCCCATTGAACCACATTGGAAACTGGTTCATGGTGGTTAGAGATGGGCAGATCAGTCAGTTTTAGTTTCTCTCCATTTCTTATTTTTCCTATCTTAAGTTCAGTTCTCCACATTTCTACAGCAGTTTGCTTTTTTTTAAGGTCCTCATGAAAATTTGCCTGTGTATTGTGAGTTTTGTGCGAAGGTCTCCTGTTATGCACATTTTTATGGGCCTTTCCCATGCAGTTGTTGCTGCCTTCCTTCATTGCTGGGTGACAGTCAAGGAAGAAAGAGCAATGCAGATGGCTGCACCCATGTATTTCTGATATTCCCCCACATGTGAATGAGATCTGTTTTTCATTGCACCTTGAGAGTCCACAAAAGGTTATTAATTGGCTACTAGCCTTGATTGTTTTGCCTCCATCATTGGAATCAGGATGCACCTGTGAATGCCCCTTACTGGGAATCACAAGTGGGGAGGGTGCTCTTGTGACCAGGTCCTGCTTGTGAGTTTCCCAGAAGAGGGGAATCTGGTTGGTCACAGTGAGAACAGGATGCCTGACTAGATGGCTCACTGGCCTGATCCTGCAGGACTCTTCATATGCTCATATGTTACTTGAAATGCTTAATGTAGTAAAGGGGGAGGACAGAGCTTTAAGAAATGCTTTTCTAAGACGTGTGGACTTCTCAAAAACTAAAGCATTTGGACTTTGTGCTGAAGACCACAGTGTCTGTCTACAGCTGGCATCCATGTGTGAGCATAAAAATCTCAGGCTGTCACCCAATAAAGAGACCTTGATTGGCTGTTTGCTTATTTCTGGTGTTTGCCATTTGCAGTTTGTATATGCACTCATATTATGTTTTTAAAAATCAATTGTTTGATTAAATTGGGGCATGCTTTTAGTCAATTAAAGTATTTTTTAAAAGAATAACCTGATTAATTAATTCACCCAATACTGGAGCCTTTTAAAAGTCCCATTATTATTGATCATGGACATAACATTGTGAATAATATATCCGAACCTGGAGTGCAGCTGGAGAAGCAGGAAAGCTGAGTTCCAGTAGGTTTCTTTCTTCCTTTTTTACCACGAATCTGTAGAATTTATAGACTCTCATTGTAGGCCAAGGGTAGGGAACCTCTGGCCCTCCAGATGTTGCTGAACAGCCCTAGCAAGCCAAATATCTTAAGGGCTATCACTTGGAAGATGGAGCAAGCTTGTTTTCTCCTGCTCTAGAGGGTAGGACCCAAACCAATGGCTTCAAGTTACAAGAAAGGAGATTCTGACTAAACATCAGGAAGAACTTTCTGACAGTAAGAGCTGATTGACAGTGGTACAGACTCCCTCAGAAGGTGATGGACCCTTCTTCATTTTTTAGCAGGTGTTGGATGGCCATCTGTCATGGATGCCTTAGTTGAGATTCATGCACCGCTGGGGGTTGGACTAGATGATCCTTGGGGTCCCTTCCAACTCACCAATTCTATGATTCTAGGAATCAATCAATCTTTATTACGGTCACAGACTGGACAACAGAAATGGCAAAAATAACATGTGTATCTACAACCTACTTAACCAAGATCTTCCAAGCTCAAGCATATTGCTTATCTTCACCCTTTAGATCAGTACCCTTTAGATCAGTAACATCAGACAAGCAGTTGTTCAACCAGTCATCTCTTTGAGGAAAAATTAAAATTTTGTGGAACCCCAATATTCAATGGAACATATATCCCACTCATGCATATGTGCTTGAAACTCAATCTCATGGGCAGCCAGTTGCATGGGTCTTTCCTACCTGATCATCATCTAGTGAGGAGGGAAGGCAACAATTGCATGAGAAACACCCATGTGATTGGCACTGCTCATGCATTTCTGGTGTGTGTGTGTTTATACACACACACACACAGCAGAGTGGGTTCTTTGTCTCATTCCAGATTCAGATCTGGCCCACCTTCAGAAGTGCTGGAACATCAAGTGCTCCCAGACCACTCAGTCTCCTCTGCCTCATTAGCATCTTCATGTGAACTAAAGCTAGGCTGGACCTGTACCTGGAATGAGACAAAGAACCTACTCTGCCCCAGATAAACTATCCCTTGAGTGGGCTTTTCACTCTCTGTGCAGTGGGTATTAATGGGGAAAAACTGTTGCCTTTTCCATGACCACACATATATCAAGAGATATGGCACTGCACTCAGTTAGTGGATGGGGCCTATATTTGACACAATAGACTTTCCAGGATCCTCTGCTTTTTATTCTGTTCCCAATTTGCTTTTTATGGCTAGTAGGAAGAAAATCACATATGGATTGAAGGGGGTGGCTTAAAAACTTCACTGTTTCTTTCCACTGTTGCATCTGCTTCTTTTCTTCAAGTCTTCCCCCCCCTCTTTAACAACACTCTTTCCCTTTCATGCCAGTGTCAGTCTTTCGTAGCAACCAGATTTTGTTTCACTGTGTGGCGCTTAGCACTTTCTTTTGTGCAATGTGCTCACTCTGTATTTGTAGCATCAGACCTTCATGGTATATGTTGCTCCATCTTGCTTATTTGTCATTGAGATTTCCAAGTCAGACAGCAGCACGTGAGCTGAAACTTTAGAAGTCTTAAAAGCTATTGTAGGACAATAGAGGTAACTTTACATAGTCTATTTCTATATGTCAGTTACACTGATATTGTTTGATTCCTTGTGAATCTTTTGAGTGCTGATATCATAGTGGGAAGAACCCAACACTGAGGGATCTCTCTTTATTATCCATTTTATAAAGGAATGACACATAAAAATGCTTCTCTGTATATAGATCTTTGCAGACTAACATCAGCAAAGAAAGAGAGTGTACAATCTAAATGATTGCATTTTTTTCTTTTGTGAAGATTTTTTTGACAAATAGAGTGGGTCTCAGGCTTTTCTTTGAATTTATTTTGAAGATAACCTTAAAAACAAACATACTAAGATTTAGTTTGCAAAACTAAATTATGTGATGCACAGCAGGTTTAAAAAATACTCAAAGATGTTGCTTTCATGCTTCAAATCCTTGAAAAGCCAAATACATTCAGTTCTGAAACTGTATCTTGGTTTTCACTGTTAAAAAAAAAATAGGAAAAGTGTTTAATAGCACATATGGCATAATTTTATTTGACATCTGTTTTGTAACAAACAATATTTAGTTCACTTATTTGCCGAGTGAATACAGTGCATTCTGCAAACAAAAAGTCCAATGAACATTTTTACATAGTTTGTAATATATCAATATTTATTGTAAAAGAGTGGAAAAACTTAAACATAAGTGTGTTATTGATTGCATCATGCAAAACATTGATTCATACATGCTCCCAATGCAATGAAACTCTATACAATGCCTTTTGGGGTATGAAAGTAAGGTAGCTTTCGGAAAGAGCAATTGATATTTTCCCATTGGTGACATTTAGGCTTATACCCTCTCAACCTAAGTCATGTTGTCGTATAGGAGACAGATGCCAATATATTCTAGGATGCTTTAGCTCATAACTGCTAAAACTGTGATTTTATCAGCTTCATTGTGTAAAGTGAATGATTCTAATGAAAAAGCAAACCTGGATTGCACTTCTCTGCTAGCAAACCCAACAAAACATGGTTGCAAACTGAAGCCTCGTGTACAAATACATTGGGAATGTTTCATTCAGGGCAACAAGATGAGCTTTTGTATGTTATGTTCACTGTTGTGATCATAGATATAAAGTGAGGCCACATCTGCACCATGCATTTAAATCACAAATATACCACTTTCCCAGTCATGGTTTTCACCCCATCCCAAAAATCTTAGACCCCTTATTCTCTTTTGGAATAGTTTAACAACCATACCCTCTTCCCAAAGAACTCTGCAGCTCTGTGAGGGGAACAGAGGGTCTCCTAACATCTCTCATCACCCTTAATAAACTGCAGAATCCTCATGAATTTTGGGGGGAAGCCATGGCTATTTAAAATGGTATGATACTGCTTTATATGTATGGTTCACATGCTTCATCTGCTTTCTGCTTGTGGTTTGGACTGTTAGGTTGGCAGGTAAGAAGATGCCTCTGCTTTTGTCAAGTTTCCAACGAAGGATGCCACAGGCTGGATTATAATACACTTTGCTGGTGGGTGGCTGAAATCTGTAATATGCGATCTAGAGGGTGCATTGAAAACAAATATAATTGGGCACTAGTAGAAAAGCACCGCTTTTTATATATCAGCTTCACGTTCACCATGTGTATCTAACTTTGTGCAAATGATTAGGCAGCCCAGCTCCACCATCTACTACTACTACTACTACTACTACTACTACTACTACTACTAATACTACTACTACTACTAATTTATTATTTATACCCCGCCCATCTGGCTGGGCCTCCCCAGCCACTCTGGGCGGCTTCCATAAAAACCAAAAATACAGTAATATGGCCATACTTCAGCCAAGTGGCTACCTTTTGGTGACAGATTATGTATTACAAATTCCTTGACCCACTGTGGAAGGTCTCTTGGGTCTCTAGTTTGGTTTTTAGTTATTGTTTGTCATACAACTTTAATATACAGGCATCATTTTAGATAGCTGAGATCCATATCACTGCAAAACTTAGAAATTTTATTCATATTTTTATTGTATGGCCATATTCTACATGAAGTTAAAATTATATTTGATTCTTGTATACATTTTCTAGACAGAAGGATTATAGGTCAGTGGTAAAGCACATGCTTTGCATGCGGAAGGTCTTAGGTTCAAATCCTGCCATCTTCAGGTATGTCTGGCAGTATTCCCTGTGTAAAAATCCTGTAGAGCCATTGCCAGCCAGTGTAGACAATATTGAACAAGACAGGCTAGCAGTCTGACTCAGTACAATGGAGCAGCCCATGTCTTTTGGACAGGACGTTGTAGTGGCTGGAATTTTGGTCCTCTCCTGCCCTGAATTTCTTAAAGCATTTCACACATGATGGAAAATGCAGCTTTGTTTATTATTTAAAAGGCTTCTAGCTCATTTGTCAGGCAAGCCTTCCTCTCAAAGCTGTTTACAATCAAATAAACATTGTAATAATAAAATATTTCAAACACTTAAAATACCTGATTAGATTCCTCCAAAGAAAAAGAAAAAAGAAAATCAGGAAAAGACAAAATAGCCCATTTTAAACTATGGTTCAATATGCAACTCAACCTGCAAAGGCCATAGTAAAGAAAAGGGTCTTTTTAAGAACAGTCAGAGATAGAGCCTGCTTGATATCATTCAGAGTATAGTTTCATAACTGGGTTGTCACCTCAGAAAAGCATCAGTCACTTGATAATGCAGGTATAAAATCTAAATTGGCCAGAATGTTCATTGTAATTACAAATGCCTTCAACTTCTTTGATGGACATTCACCTACATAGTCCATGGGAGTTTTGTGTTGGATGCTAGATTTAATTAGATGCAAAACAAGTCCCTTCCTCTAGTGTTCCTTAGAGTATCAATGATTTGTAAGGCATAATGGAACACTAGATTTTTTTAAAGGGAATTTAGAGGAGGGGAAATATTTTACAGGCCATAATTATTAGAAATTATTCATAAATTGACTGAATTGCAAACATAACGGATTCTAATGGCCAGGGTAAAACCACATATTTAAGCTTTCTAAATGAACACTTTTTTTTTTTTTTTTTTAGTAATTTGTACCATCTGTGTCAAAATTTGGAGCCTAAAAAGCAAAAGCAGTGGAACAAATGTTGGTTCCATAAAACAGTCCTAGTTCATTGTTGAAATTGTCACACATTAACGTTGCAGGCCATCTGGGTAGACAAAAGACTCTACCCAGATTGCTAAAATGATTTTATTGGTCTGGTATTAATCAGTATGTGGCATAATATTTAAGCTAAAAGAAATGATGAGGTGAAATGGAGTGCCTCTAACCCCCCAAATGCAGCGATAGTTACATAATAACCTTATTATCCCACAGAGAGTGGCAGCGTTTTTAATTGATTCTTTTTTTAAGGCAAAGATCATGTAAATAACAAACCATATGATCCTCCTCATTTGCATTTGGAAAATAAAATCTGAAACTTTAAGAAGTAATCATTGGCTCTGGATCCATTCCAGTCCGGCTTCCGCACTGGTCATGGGACCGAGACGGCTCTGGTCGCCCTAACAGATGACCTTCGTAGACAGCTGGATCGAGGCGGGTCGGGGCTGCTGATTCTTCTAGATCTATCAGCAGCTTTCGACATGGTCGATCACGAACTTCTGGACCACCGCCTTGCCGACGTGGGGATCCAGGGCACAGTCCTTCAATGGCTGCGCTCGTTTCTCTCTGGTCGGGGACAGAGGGTGGCGCTTGGGGGGGAATTGTCATCGCGCCACTCCCTGGTGTGTGGAGTACCTCAGGGTGCGATACTCTCCCCGATGCTTTTCAACATCTTTATGCGCCCCCTCGCCCAGCTTGTTCGGAGTTTTGGGCTGGGTTGTCATCAGTATGCTGATGACACCCAACTCTATCTGTTGATGGATGGCCATCCTGACTCGGCCCCAGACACACTGACCAGATGTTTGGAAGCTGTGGCTGGATGGTTACGTGGGAGCCGGTTGAAGCTAAATCCTTCGAAGACAGAGGTCCTGTGGCTGGGACGGGGCGATATGGGATTGGGGGGGCAACTCCCATCTCTTGCGGGGGCGCAATTAGTGCCAGCACCGTCCGTTAAGAGTCTGGGTGTAATCTTCGACACCTCCCTTTCCATGGAGGCGCAGATTGCAGCTATAACAAAGGCGGCATTTTTCCATCTCCGCCAAGCTAAGCAGTTGGCTCCTTACCTCTCTCGCCCTGACCTAGCCACTGTGATCCATGCGACGGTCACCTCCAGACTGGATTATTGTAACTCGCTCTACGTGGGGCTGCCCTTGAGACTGACCCAGAAACTCCAGCGGGTGCAGAATGCTGCAGCGAGACTCCTTACGAGGTCTTCGCTGCGAGATCACATTCACCCGGTGCTATACCAGCTGCACTGGCTCCCGGTGGAGTACAGGATCAGGTTTAAGGTGCTGGTTTTAACCTTTAAAGCCCTATACGGCCTAGGACCCTCGTACCTACGGGACCGCCTCTCCTGGTACGCCCCACAGAGAAACCTACGGTCTTCAAATAAAAACATCTTGAAGGTCCCAGGCCACAGAGAAGTTAGGCTGGCCTCAACTAGAGCCAGGGCTTTTTCGGCTGTGGCTCCGATCTGGTGGAACACTCTGTCACAAGAGACCAGGGCCCTGCGGGACTTGACATCCTTCCGCAGGGCCTGCAAGACAGAGCTGTTCCACCAGGCCTTTGGCCAGGGCACAGCCTGACTCCCTCCCTCGGCAATCTTCGCAGAGCTCTGGCCCAATGGTTGCTAGTGGCTGCCCAGGAAGTGGCTTGAATTAATTAATTTTTATAATGAATGATTTTAGAATGTTGTTTATGTTGTACTTTTGTACTGTTTTATTGCTGTTAGCCGCCCTGAGCCCGGCTTCGGCTGGGGAGGGCGGGATATAAATAAAAATTTATTATTATTATTATTATTGTCGGCATGTTGGGTATCAGAGATTTAAAAAGCTACAGCATGGTTCTATTAAATTGTGGCACAGCCACAGTCATGTTGGAATTAAGTTTAATTTCTCTTTTGTAACATAGTAAATCAGATTATACTTTGCCTGAAAGAATCCTGAAATCTCCCTCTCCCTCCCTTCCCCCTCCGCACTTTAACTTACATGCAGCTTAAATTCTTTCAAATTATTGAATTCTTTGGGCTAAATTGCAAAAAGGAAAGGTGCACTCCTGGAAGCTACAGTCCCTGTGACCCAGAAACACTCCCCTGTCTTCCAAGACATGGATAGGTTGGTTATGCGGAAGAAAGCGTTCTGCACAGGTAACCAACCACTTTCTTATTAGCTCATCTCTTCCACTATTGAGCCCAGAAAATTTGAAAACAGATTGAGGGGCTGTGCCCTGGTAGGCCCCAGCTTCAGAATTAGAAATGGAGTTGTGATACAGCCATTCTTCATTCCACATGCATTCTCCATTCTTTATCTCTTGGCAATGGCAGCTGTGTGTGGCAGTGTGGCACTGCAGCCTGTCAAGCTGTAGACTAGGAAAGGGGAACCTGTGCCTGCCAGATGTTGTTGGACTCAGCACCCTTCAGCCCCAGCCAGTGTGTCCAAAGGGAGTTGTAGTCCAACAGCATTTTGGCAAATCACAGGTCCCCTGTCCCTGCTCTAGACTCCTTATATTTGGTCTGGCCATACCTTTCGTGGGTAGCTATAAGGTCACACAGTGATATGGGCTGACTCTAAATTAAGTCAGCTCAACTTAGTTCCCACTGAAATTAATGGGACATGTTAGTCATCATGACTTGACTTCAACCCTATTGATTTCAGTGGGAGCTAACTTCAGTGAACAGTCTGGATCCAGCTCAATATGTCTAAGGTACAGGAAGATGGATTTAGGTCGATCATTCGGTAAAATGCCCTGTTATGAATTGGGGGGCAGACTCCTCATAATCCTAAATTCAGTACTGCAAAGGGGTCAAATTTAGCTGATTTGTGGGGAATGAAGGGAAGATGCCAGGCCAGTGAAAAATACAGGCGAAATCAGTTCTCCTGTTCAGGGGATCACTGATAGCGATGCCATTAAGAACACAAGGAGAACTAAGTACTGGGCCATTAAAGAACAATTGACCATGCAGATGCTGTCTGTCCCCGCCCTCCCAGCTGTGTGTTAGTTAGCAGAAGACAATGGCAGAGTTGACAGGGGGAGGTTGCCAGGGTAACAGTGGTGTGATGTCACCACAGGAAGAGAGGGTGTCCTTTTACAACAGAGGCTTTGGGAGCAGGGATTTCTGAGAAAGAAGTAGGAAGTGGGCAGATGACTGGGAATGACAAGTTCCTCTTGGGATGCAATTGCTGTCAACTCCTCCTCCATTGAAAGCTTAATGTGTAAATATGTGTGAATAAACCATATTTCTAAGACACTGCAGATTCCACTGTGCCCTGAGGGAATGCAGCTCTCCGCCTGGAAAGGGTTCTCAGCCCTACACTATGTGAACAAGAATGGTTGTCTGATAATGTTGAATTTTGAAAGTTAGCCATTGCAGGGCCTTTGGATATGCCAGTTGTTGAGAAATGATTCGTTACAGTTTTCAGGAACCTAGAAATTATTTGTATAGAACTTCAACAGTATTAGATTAATGATCCAATGGTTTCATGCCTTATGGATTACAGTGGTACCTCGGGTTAAGAACTTAATTCGTTCTGGAGGTCCGTTCTTAACCTGAAACTGTTCTTAACCTGAAGCACCACTTTAGCTAATGGGACCTCCCGCTGCTGCCACACTGCTGCTGTGCGATTTCTGTTCTCATCCTGAAGCAAAGTTCTTAACCCGAGGTACTATTTCTGGGTTAGTGGAGTCTGTAACCTGAAGTGTCTGTAACCCGAGGTACCACTGTACATGGAAGTCTCCATTAGCTTCTGACTATCTTCCCCCAAATCCCATTTCAATCTCTCACCAACATACCCTCCAACATTTCTCCAATGAAAATAGGAACATCCTACCATATCCTCCAACAGTTCTTCAATGAAAATAGGGAAATCCTAAGGAAAACCGGATATTCTGGAATCAAATCAGAAACCGAGACGGCTTCTGTAAATCCAGGATTGTCCCTGGAAAATAGGTACACTTGGAGGGTCTGCACTAACAGCATGGTGAAAGAAGGGCACCATACCCACTAGCTATGATTTTTGGTAGATAATGTTCATGAAAATGTTGAGTGTACACAAATTTGTGGATCAACTGTGCACAGGAAGTTCACCGGCATAGTTCTTCTTTAACAGCATTTCTCAATACTGAACATTGCCCATCAGCAGACCTCCCTACATTAGTAGCAGCAAAAAATAGCTACCATGAAGTTAACGTCACTTCCTTGCACTGCAGAGCCTCATTTATTTTACATCTAAACAAAAACACCAGTTTGCCAGTTTGCTTGCGAGGGCAGTGAACATTTCAAAAGAATGAATGAATGGGTGACCTGGTTGGCTGATGATGACTAATAATGGTTGAAAAATGTCACCACAGCCACACAAAAAGTGTTTCTTTATCAGCCACATACAACAGAGACGTGGATTAAAATGCTATTAACATAACCGATTAAACATATGAATAAACAAGCCAATGAAATCAATAATGATGGCTGGTGTCATCTTAAAGAAATGGTGCTTTAATGTGGCTTATTTGAGTTCATCAGAGGGATTACTAGAAAGACAATGAATGTGAAGCATATCTGTGTTGAATTACTTGGGAAGAAAATACATGCACGATGGGCTGCCAAAATCATGTTACCTACGATACCAGCTTGTGGCAATGGCAGAGAACTATATAAAAGCATTTGGGAATGGAAAGACAATTCAGCTTCTCAGCAAGAGTCTCAGCCATGTAACGTTTCTTGTTCTTTCATGTAGGCACTGTTTATCCAAGGAGGGAGGGAGGGAGGGAGGGAGAGAGGAAGTGAGAGCATTTGGCTCTTATAAGGTGAAGATTTAAGTGGGTACCAAGAGTAGGAGCATAGGAACCAGCCAGGCAGAAACAAGCAGGCAGGTGAAAATACTGGAAACCATAGGGGAAAAAGATCACTGGACAAGCAACTGGTCAACATGGTTGCTGGCTTCATCTGTAATCAGCAAAAAGGCACATTTGGTCCTTCAGGTGATCACATTTAACAGATGATGTCGTCAAGACGGTGATGCTGCAATTCCTCTGTTGTTGTTTTGCATTGCATGCTAATTGTTGTTGAAGTATACAACCTGTACATATGCATGGTACTGCCCTGGAAATCTTTCAGCAGGAGGAACAAACAAACAAACAAACAAACAGAGATGGTTCATTGTAAAGTTCAACTAAAATCTGGGCATTTTAAGAGGGTTGCATCAGAACTGTCAAAATGATGGTTTAGCAAGAGAAATGGTCACCAGCCTTAAGGTTCATGGTTTGAGATGACATTTCCTAACACTTCTGCAAGTGTCTTTGTAATTCTATCAACCAACATGGTTAACAGATGGCTGATTGAAACAAATTGAACTTGATAGAAACTCACTTCTAAACAGATGTACATTTAAATCATTTAGGATGTGTCCAGATTGCAACTTGCCCCAATTCTGCCCCCTCCCCAGTTTTACTAGATGCATTGAACCTTGCAACTCCTCTAGAATGCACTGAAGCTCAGTAGGAAGGAATTTCTAGAGCAGGGGAGTAACCAAAATGAATGCTTCTGTGTGTTCTTGTTGTTTGAACTTGATGCTCAAACGGTGATCTTAAGAGAGCATCATCCATTTAATCTTGGAAATCAGCACAGACATAGGGGTGGACTCAGTCCCTTTAACATATTTAGGGATTTACTAACATCTTGTATCTCATATGTATCCTGAGATGGGTTAGTCATCTAGTGTGGTGTTGACTAGAGTGTTTGGCTAGGACCTGGGAGCCAAGGGTTCAAATCCCTACTGAACCAAGAAGCTCACTAGATGAATTTGGACCTGTCACTCACTCGCAGCCTAACCTATCTCATAGAATTGTTACAAGGGGAGGGAGACAACTGTGTGTGTCACCTTGAACTTCTTGGAGGAAAGGAGGGGTAAATGTGCAAACAATAATACACAGTATTAAGACAAGAAAGCAACAATCCCATCCAGAGATGTACATATCTCTTCATGTACATACATGAATCCCTTTTACTTCACCTACCAAAAGCCCTAGACGGGCTTGAGAGGCTTAAAGCCACTATGGAGGAGTTCCTCTGTTTCTAAATTTCAACCACTTTGGCCAAAAAAGAGAAAAAGTTGTAGGAATTTTTAGATTTCCCATTTTAGTGAGTGGGGAGACACAGAGATCCCTTTTGTGCAGAGTGCCCCAGGAGCCAAATTATAGCTTAATGCAGAGAGTGCAAATTGCATCATGGAAACAGAGTGCAATACAATCACAAGGTGAATCTTGGGGCCTGTGCACACTGGTATCAACCAGATAGAGTGGGAGGGTACTAGCAGCTAATTAACTGTTTTTTCTAAGATAGAAAAAACTTTAAAAATTCCATTTCTAAAACCAAACTCCTTTGCTTCAAGGAGAAGTTCTCATGCTACAAATTAAAAACAACAATGATAATTTCCCCCCAGAAAAAAAAATTAATCCCAGATGAGCGAAATCTCTGTGCCAGATGGGGCACTGCATTCATTGCTTCCTTGGGTCCATATTCTGCAACTAAGAGCAGGACCCTTACAGAGTCTCAAGGGGGATACACAGCCAGGTTCCAGCCTTCAGATAACTAGACACCTTCTAGGTTACAAGAGATAAATACATACATGCATAGATACATACATGCATACATGGTTTACTTCTGTGAATCAATGGTCCTAGCCCTAATTGAGATGTTTATTTTCCCCCTCATAGTGTGTAGATAGATAGATGACAGATAGATAGATAGTGTCTTCTTGGTTTAAGGTGGTTATCTAACTTTACTTGGAAATTTGTGAGCCAAACCAGCTTTATCTAATGCTGCTTGGTTACTTATGGTATTGAGAACTGCGGGAACAACCAGAAATATTGGCTGGTTATATGACTTTTTCTTCTTCATTCATTTCAGCTTATTTTCATTCATATGTGTTTACAGAACTGCTTTTTTTATTATTTTGGAATGTTGTGTAAAGTCGTTAATCTATGTTAATAAGAGAACAATAGGATGTAAAGTAAAATGGTCAATTGTTCCCTTGAATTCATGGGATTGTGTTGCCAAGCTACAAAGCAAGGCCCAAGACGACTTTTGAATTTGTAAAATGCCCTTATTACCCCAAACAAGGGCAATAAATAAATAAAAACCTACTACAAACAAGCAAAGCAATGCTCTAATCATTATAGACAAATGCATATTCAATATAATCACAACTTTGTATAACAAAAGCTTTTAAACTACTTGAGGCAGTCATGAACATATATTCATAGAGAAACGAAGCTGCAAAAGTAAGAATGTGATGCCATATATGTGGCAGCCTGGAGTCTAGATCTGGTTCTCAGAGTTATTGCATCTGGCTGGTAGGCAGGCCAAGCTTACTCAGATGTTAAATTCAGGTGGACATGTCCCCTACTTTACAGTCCTCTATTTGCAGGGCAGTCAGAGAGTAGTCCTCCATTTGAAGGTGCCCTCTATTTGAAAAGTTGTCCAGCTCAAGTCTGGTTTGAATATCAATTACCTTAAGAAAGGAGATCTGGGACCTTGAAATATCCCGAAAGCACCTGGAAAGTTGTGAGAGCAGGCACACAGGACACCTGTTGACAGTCTTCCTGACTAGGGTGAGAGATACTATACTTCTTTTTAAAATTATTTCTGAATTTGCATCAATACATCTAAACTGACACATCTGTTCCACTTTTTGTGCTCTTGTTTTTATGTGATGTGAATGTGGCTGTCCACTTTTAATGAGTGTTGTGCATTTAGGACTGTAGTTTTGCAGTGTAATCCTCTCCATGTTTGCTCTGAAGGAAGCCCCATTGCAAAGTACTCCTCTTCAATTATTTATTTATGTAATGTAAAACACAATCTTTGTGTTAGTTGTTTGTGAAATTTGGTGTGTGTGTGTTTAAAGAAATAAGGCTTGTGATAGCACTATGTGGTAGTTTTACTGTAAATATTGGTCATGGCCAAGGAAATGTTTGGGCAGGGCTGGTTTCCCTTTAAAAAATACTCTGGCCTGGCATTCTGAGCCAGCACCCGGAGGCTGGATCTAACTCTCATTTTGATTTCCCACCAATTTAATTGTTGACTCCTGTATGCGCAGAGCTTGCTAGACCACAGCTACTGTAGGATAAGCCTCCCAAGGCCCATTGGTAGAGAAGGGGTCCAGCAGGAGGCACTTTGCCCAACACCTTTTCTTTAAAACCTGGACACAGACCTGCATTTGGGAAAAGAAATGCATGATAGTATATAGAAGTGTATGCAATGTTCTCTTCCCAGGGCACAAGAGCCTATTTGCTAGTGGATCACAGAGTTCAAAAGTTGCAATGCAAAAGTTACACTAGCAGAAGAAATGATTTTTGTGCAATCTGTTGCACAACAATCTTTGGCAATGTAGTTGCAATCTTTGGTAATGTAGTTGCTGGTGCAAGGATTGACTCCATTAAATACAACCCAAAGTATTTTATGTGACTAAATTGATACTTACTTTCATTCTTCTAACACCAAGCCTAACATTGAAAAAGAAAACAATAAGATCAAACTAATCAAAATATTCTGTTCTAGGGTATTCCACATGTTACCTAAGGACATATCTGAGGTGGGATTAGGGGAATTAACTGTGATTCCTGCATTGCAGTAGATGACCCTTGATGTCCCTTCCAGTTCTATGATTCTTTGATTTAGGGGGTCAGCTGTGCAGCCCACAATCTTGCATGTTACAGTGTGTTCCAAAGTCTGATGTTAGAGATCTGAAAAGGAGCTTCAGGACTAGGTCCAAATAACTTGAACCAGCAGACTTGAAGTGCTGTCAAGAACCAACTCCACGAAAAGGTGGAGACAGAAAGACCCATAGCAGTGGGGTTGTGCAAGATAGAAATAGATACCACCACAAGGAAGACTTGAGCACAGGTAAGGCACGGTTTCACAGTGTTGATGCTGGCAGAGAAGCAAACAACTATTATCACGAAGGTAACCATTGCTCTAGCAAGGACCTGGATCCAGATAGAGTGCTTAATTTTGTTTAAAGTGGCTGGTCTTTTTGGCAGTTAATGTGCACATCTCGTTTTTGATTCCCATGCCATAGCATACCCTTTCCCCTCCAATAGTAAACAATTTTGCACAACCATGTATCTAGTCTGGATTACATGCAATTTCAGTTGAGGTTATTGAAGTGAGAAAAAGTAGGTCTTTTAGTTGGGAGCTATTTTTATATTCATATATTCTTTTATCTTATCAGGCATCAACCATACATTGCGAAGAATTTCAAAAATATTTATTAGTTTGTGGCAAGTTATGAAGACTCATTTACATTGTTAAGTTTTGAAATCTTATATGGGTCTGGGTTGGATAGGCCACCAGCTTGAGCCATATTGTAACTAGCAGGCTTTGTTAAGGAAGTAGGAATGCTTTCTGACGCTGTTATGTCCATATTCAATTTCTGAATCTCACAGGCAAGTGAATTTGAACACAGTCCAAAAATCATTTGACTTCCTAAGAATGGTTGATATATTAAAATAAAAATGTATTACATGGTTAGATATTAACAATGAAATTGAAAAGGACTGGGAATGTAAAACTTTGCAGTGACTAAAATATACTGAGGTTAAAATACAGGGTAACTTTACAAATCACTATTAATTTCTTTGGCTTTCATTGCAATAACATTGATTTAATTCATTAGATCCCTTTCTGAATCTATATTTCAGTTTTAGAGTTGTCAGTTTGTGTTAATGACAATTTTACCCATCTGTTCTAACATGAAAATGAGGCTTCATACCACAGAGATGATAGATCTTGAGTAGTTTAAGAAGTGAGATTTCTCTTTAAGGTATTCATTTGGATTATGCCTCCTTTGATACCATTCGCCCTAGAAATTAAGCTGAATAGTTTTTTTAAAAACCGTGCAAAGATAATATTTAGCAAAAATTCAAATGTCATATTTTGTCATTTTAGACCATTGCCTATTGCACACTTTACAGAGAAAATTTCCAAACATTCCCACTCGTTTGCTGTCTAATGGCAAAGCCATAATTTTGTATGTCAGCATATCAGAACTCGAGGAGATGTGAAAGGAATAATAATTAGTTTCTTTAATTTGGCTGTTGAAATGGTATTACTATTACAGAGGCACCCTGATCCTAAACCTTTAAATAATATGTGTAAATCGTGTCATATACTGGGATTGGGCCTAAATTGTTGTGTTGCAATATCAACATCAGGTCCTTAGAAAAACTGCCATATAAACCAAGATTATGATATTGCTACAGTGTGCTCACCTCATGCTCATGCTAACTTTACATACATTGGATTGTATCCAATGTAGTCCTGCTCAGAGTAGACCCATTGAAGTTCATGGAGATGACTAACATGTCCGTTAATTTCAGAGTGTCTACTCTGTGTAGAATTTAGTTGAATACAACCCTTTATCCGCTAAGTCAGGAAGTCACTTAACACATAAACATCTGTACTTCTGAACCTCAAAGTCCAGGTGTGTAGAGTATTTCAATGGGTTGTACCGAGCTAAATCCTACTCAGTTTAGACTCATTGAAATTTAGGAACCTGAGTTAGTTATGCCTATTAACTTTATTGCCGTTTCTCTTAGTACAAGATGTCTGCTTCTTAGGTGGTGCAAATCTCAAATTGTGGGAACTAAAAAGGCCATTGTAGGTACAGGCGACTCCACACTTCTGTGGGGGTTACGTTCTGGGTCCCCAAGTAGATGAGTGAAATTGTGTAAACTGGGGAGCACCCTCTAAACACCCTCTAAACTCCCTCTCTGCTGCTTTCTTTTCAATCTATGTCAAAAGTACCACATCCAAAAAATATCCACAACTAGAATTGAAGCTCTGGGGCCAGCAGGAGGCAGGGGGATGCATGGGAAAGTGGCTTCTGCTGCTGCGCTACCCCACACACCAGCTGTTAGATGAGGAGGCTAAGCACCATAAACAAAGCCCTGCTGTGCCTATGGTATCTTCAGGGCTTGCTCTACCTTCACTGGCATCCTCTTTGGCCTCTGGGGAAGGTCTCCTTTTGAGCCACAAGGCCTCTCCAGCTCTTTGCCACTGTTTCTTGGTTTGAATTGAATTATTTATTTATTTCTCAACGCCGTGCATATGCGCGGTCGCACATGAGTAGAATGCACACAAGTGTGCAGCTTCACTTTTTCTTATTATTGAAATACTCCTAAGAACTGCAGAAGGAGTGGAATAGATGATTCTTTGCCATGAACAGCTTTACAATCGAATAGGTATTGAACAGAAATGAAAACTTGACAAGGGGGATAGAGGAAAATAAGCAAATTTTTGTACAAAAACTCTTATGTGATGCTACAATATGATTACGTAATAGCCACTGTGGGATGGGGAAGAGCCAAATGCTAGACAGTCCCTGTCCCGCTTTGATACATATTGTAGATTGACAGTAACCACAGATGGGGAATTTGTAAGGGTTTGTACTTTGTAAATATAAGCTGAGCGGTTGTAAACCAACTGAGTGGGTGGGGGAGGGGTGTTACCAGATTTTCAAGGGTGAGGAAGCTGGGAGCCTTGTGGGGCTCTTTGCATACAGCTATTTGGATCTCGCTGCATGTTGCAGGGCAGGGAGTATGCCAGGTTCCCTCCAAAGGATGGGAATGTTCAACATATTTTAAAATGAAACATAAACAGGATGTGGGCAGTAAAAAATCTCACCAGTAAAAGCCAGACAGGTGGTAATTCTAGTGCTCAGTTTAGATGGAAATCAGAGAAAGGAACAGAAGTCAAAGTCCTTCAGGGTGGAGATTAGCAGCGCAAGGTTATTGAACTGCCCAACAATGAATCAATTTCTTTCTATATATTTATTAGTAGATAGAAATTATTTTGACTGCAAATCCAATCGAAGTCACTATGGCAACAAAGGTCATGCATTAATATGTAGTCTTTGTCTAGCAGATTTGTTTATTTCCCTGCAGTGAATTATAAAGCTGACTCCCCCCCTCCCCAAACAATGTTGAATAATACAATGTCTTTTAAAACAAAAAAGAATGCATTGTGTGCAATGCGACACATCACAATGTCTTAGGGTGGAAGCAGGTGGGGTTCTGCAGATAGCTCAGTTCTCTATCAGGACAGGTGAAATCTGTCAATTTTTCCAAGTTCAGTTCTCCGCATTGACACATCCATTTAAAAAAAAAAAGTTTTCACAAAAAATTATCAGCCTTTCAATGCAAATTTCTCATTCAGTACACATTTGTATGGAATTTTGCCTAATACTGTATATACATTTTTGCAAAGCAATGTCCCCCAATATAATGCATTTTGTGTATGCTATTTTCATTAATACATGTATTTAAATGCACACTTGACCTAAATATATGCTGTATTGTAGACATTACTTGGCTGGAGGACTGTATTGCAGAATCTGGAAGGGGGTGAATTTCAAGGATAGCTGTGTTTTGGTTCACATATTGTTTAAATAAGGTGTTTGCATTAAAATGCAAACTAAAATGCATTAAAATGCAAACTGAATCAAATGTCTTCCCCTCTCTACTCACTCTTTGTGTTTGTGAGTTGCCACAGTGAATCCATTTCCACTTTGCTCTTAGCCTCAAACATCCTAGACTGGGCAGAAAGGGACTGTGGACTTATTGTTATGGTGGCATACACAGGAAGAGGAAATTGAAAGCTGAAGAGGCTTCTTCCTTCCTTCCTTGGTTCACACCTTCCAATCACTGTGAATTAATACTTTTGTATTATGACACATACCTCAGCTGTGATCAGCTGCATTTCTGGGCACTATGATTCTGAAACCTTTACTTCAGCCAGCTATGTTGGCAGTAGCTATGTTGGCAGGTGAGGGCAGTTGGAGAAGGAAGGGGAACAATAACTTATGCATCTCCAGAATAATTGAAGAAGAGTAATTGATTGTTAAACCACTCTGTGAATTGTAACTCTGAGAGGGGAATAGGGGTCTCCTAACAACTCTTAGCACCCTTAATGAACTACAGTACCCAGGATTCTTTAGGGGAAGCCATAGCTGTTTAAAAGTGGTATGATAGTGCTTTAAATGTATGGTGTGGATGTGGCCTGATAAAGCCTTTGGCTAGGGAAAGACTCTTGGGTGTGCCAATATAAAGACAAGTGTCATGAATCAAAAGCTCCAAAAATGCCTCTGTTGGAAAGAATAGGGAAGCCACAAGCACAGGAGATTAAGATCTTCATAAACTTTTGCAATAGTGTGTCCCCCAGTTCTCTTTACTGCAACGACTGAGTAGCTCTTGCTCTGCATACTTTCATACATTCACCACAAAGGAAGTCCTCACAGGCAAGAGCTGCTGGTGTGCATCATTAGCCATAACCCAGAAATTCCTTGCAAGCAAAGTATTTATATCTAAATAACACCTAACCTTACTTGGAGGGGAAAAGTGCCCCCCTTGGAATGCTGTGTGGTGCTAAGCTTATAATGTGAAGCTCGATTGTTTCATATCTATGTAGTTGGGTTTCTACCTGGGCTATGCATTCAAATTAACTATAAAGGCATTTCTTATGAATATTGATGGGGTTTGAACAAAAAAGCCCACAGATTGGAGAGAAATGGTAAGCCTCTTTAGAAGGTTTTGTGACTATTAGCAAATGATCGGCTGCTTCTTCAAATAATAAGGATTTAAATCAATGTGAAGAAAATAATCAATTGCATCTCTCATTTTTATCCCTCTCTCTTTGAAATACAGTAGCTTGCATATCTCAACACGAATGTCAGTATGAACCAAAATAAAACATTCAGACAGTAAATGAAGCTGCTGTTGATATTTATAATATTCCCTATAACTGTGCATGTGTGTGTGTATATATTATGCAATCTTTTATATTTTTTTAAGCAGTTCAATGGAAAGAGATCATTTTATTAAAAAATCATGAAGGCAAGTGCACTCATTCAACCTTAGAAATGTTTTGATGGCTTTTCAGCGCAGCAATATATTTAGATGGGAATATGTCATTAATATAAACAGCTGAATAGAAACTATTAAACTAACACAATTTAAAACTGAGCAAACCTGAGTATTTGATTAAAGTTTTTGTACATTCTGTACACTTGAACAGGTAACATAGAAGCATAATATTTTTGTTTATTTTTAATTTGTTAGAAGTAGTAACCCTGAAGTGCAAAATTTCCCAATAGTTTGTATTTTGAAATTAGAAGACTGAGGCTGAGGGAGCTTGTTTGGTCTGGTTTTTCTTAATTTTTATTTTCTGCCAGCCACATTTCTGGAGACATCTAAAATAGCAAATTGCAGCTGACTGCAAGAATACAGATATGGCATTTGTGTCGGCCATCTGGCTCCTTGGTCCTGAAGCAAGGCCCACATCTGGACTCCATTGATTTGTCATGATTAAGTCCCACTAAAATCGACAAGATTTTAATAGTTAAACCATGGGCTAAGCAATCTTATAGGGGTGCAGGTGGCGCTGTAGTCTAAACCACTGAGCCTTGGGCTTGCCAATCAGAAGGTCTGTGGTTCAAATCCCTGTGATGGGGTGAGCTCCTGTTGCTCCTAGCAGTTTGAAAGCACGCCAAAAGGTGCAAGTAGATAAATAGGTACCACTCCAGCAGGAAGGTAAAGGGTGTTTCTGTGCGATGCTCTGGTTTCACCAGAAGCAGCTTAGTCATGCTGGCCACATGACCCAGAAAAACTGTTTGCGGACAAACATCGGCTCCCTTGGCCAGTAAAGTGTGATGAGCGCCGCAACCCCAGAGTCGTTTGCGACTGGACTTAACTGTCAGGGGTCCTTTACCTTTAAGCAATCTTATACTTCAGTTACACAGGGGGCAAGAGAGACCCCCCCCCTTGCTGTCATGCAACAGCCAAATTAAGCCCCTCTGCCAATGTGACTGAAATATAGGGTTGCTCCTAAGGCAGCAATCCTATGCACTGTTACCTGAGAGTAAGGCTGCAGTCCTATACACATGTACCCTAGTATAAGTAATTTTGAAGCACTCAGTGGGACTTTCTTTTGAGTAGACGCCAGTGGCCCATCACTGGTCTCCTTGTCCATTTATTGGTTAGTGTCATCACATCAGTGAGGTCTGTGCTGTGAGAGCGTTTTTAACACATGAAGTTCATAGGGATATGGGAGGCTGCCTTATATCAAATCAGCCCATTGCTCCATTTAGCTCAGTGCTGTCCACACTGATAGGCAGCAGTTCTCCTGGTTTTCTCCCAGCCCTGTGTGGAGATGCCAGGAATTGAACCAGGGACCTTCTGCATACAAAGCGTACACTTTACCATTGAGCTATGGCTCATGCTTTAGTTGGCTTGCATTGTGAATGTATCACCTATGCAGGCCAACATGTACATTCACATTAGAAAATACTTCTCTTCCATTCAAAGAAAGACTCTCCTCCCTGCAAGAGAGGGGAGTGGTTGTGGCCGGGAGCCGGACTCCGCCTCAAGCAGGGGGCGTTTGCCCACTGGCTCCCACTCACCTGGCTGGCGCCCACGCCCTCGGTCAGGCACCGAACCAGGTGCCTTCAAGGGGGCGTGTACAGCAGCCTGAATTGCTGTGGCGCCAGCCTCCAGCCCTCACTTTTGTCGTCCCGTCGCGAGTCACCCACCCTCCACTCCCTTAGAGCAGGGTTTCCAGTTTTCTTTTGGCCTTGCTATGGACCTTAGGTTGGTCGCTCTGGTTGTCCGGGGGGCCTGGTAGGAATTTTTCCATTTGGCATTAGGCTTTTTGGTTTTTTCGCCTACCTCGTAGCACTTGTCACAACTTTCGTGGTATTGGTGGGTAGGTTAGGCATTGAAATAATGTGTTGTGGTGTCGAAGGGCTATGTGGCCATCGCCTGCGCCTTCAGTTTTTGGGTATTCCGTTAAAGGAATCCGGCGGTCGTGTATTCTGTCCGATGCCTGCTTGGCGGGAGGCCATGGCACGACCCTTGGTGACATCAGGGGAGAGCCTATAGATGGATTAGCATCAACAGGGTCCACCTACTGGTGAAAAACCCCCTTTGTTTGTTTGTTTGTTTTTTAGACTCACCCCTCTCCGAGTGGGTGGGGTCAGCTGACGTAATCCAATGCCTAAGCCAATACCTTTTCACTTGCTGTAATCAATCAAGTTGTGGCCTTTTCTTGCCCATTAACCTTATATCACGTGTCCTTGTGTTTCATTCCACTGTGCGGGGTTCGGGTCCTCGAACCACAATTGGGAACTGACTTAAGCACCATGTCTGATGCTCCTGATAACTTGAAAGTTGATCATATAGAGAGGAGATGGCATTATTCTTGCATCTCCGCAAAATTTCTTGTAATGAATGCTGCTCAATAAAGTGATCAGGTCACAATTTGTTTGCTAAATTTGCTCTTGGTTTTCACTGTGCAAATACAGAAGGACTTACAGATAAGGATCTTTTATGTTAGAACACACAAGATTGTACCTAGACATCTTTCTGATAAGCAGCTTTTTTGTGTGAACTGTAATCTGTTATAAAATCTAGTCAATATTCCAAGTGTATCCAAAAAAACGTTTAGTGCTTATTTGGGATGTGCCCAATACAAAACACAACCAACAACCGACATTTGCTTGTGAGAACACATGATTATATTGATTATATTACTAGAATAAGTAAGGCTGCAATCTCACATACAGTTACCTGAGAGTAAGTTCAACTGAACATAGTGGGATTTACTGTTGAGTAACCATGAAATGGGTTGTGTTAAAAACCTGCAAGTGTTCATCCCACTATCAAGGCCTTTTCTCCATTATTACCCTTGATTTGGCCACTCAAGAAATCCAACCCTGTACTCCAATCTGAAAAGTATTTGTTGGAAGCTGAATGAAATTAGTCCCTTATGAGCTAAGTAATTGTAAAGTTACATTACCCCATGGAAGTGATAACTGATAAAATCTGACAATTTCAATTTTAAAGCAGCTGCGCTTCGGTACGTTGAAGCTGTGATAGCCCTCATATTTATCAACCTATAGCTTGCTAGGCTTACATACATAGTCATGAAGTACGAGCTACACTTAATGATAAAATTACCTTAAATATTGATTATATAGCAGACTGGGCTAACAATAAATGTATTGCCTACTCATGCATAAGGTGTACTCCGTTTTTTAAGTTCCTGTGATCTATTTAATTTTCTCCAATTTTTATTTAGTTGTGGAAAATTCATGAAAAAAACAACAGTTATTACAATATACTTTAGCCATAATGGTTGTTATGTGGGCTCTAATTAAAGGGGACAGATTAACTGCCTTAGTGAAGTGGTTCCCAAACTTTCCCCCCCATGGAGCACTTAAAAATTGCTGAGGGTCTTGGTGGTCTACTAATTATTTTTCTGCCTGTTGTAGCAATTGTAATGCACTGTGCTCGATGCTGTATGATTTTTAATTGCATTTTTATTGCTTCTTTTATTATAAATCATGTATTATTGTATTACAATTTGAATTCCATAGAATGCAATATGAAATACAATAATAAATAATAAAATGTAGTATAAAAGAAGCGCTAAAAATACAATATTTAATATTTAATGTGCTGAGCCCGCCATTCACAGCTGCTGCTGCTACCACCATGGTTCACAGACACACCGCAGACCACCTGAATGAAGAAGTCCAAACAGCTTATGTTTATAAAGGGGGACCAGGTCCATACTGTATATTGCAGAGAGTTTTAGACTATGCCTTCAGAATATTTCGCTAAATTCTGGTAGAAAAGCACCTATAGGTATGTATATGTGGTGCTCAAGTGGTAGAAGATCTTTATCATTATTTACTGTACTGCTCCTTGTATTCTGAACCAGCAGCAAAGTTTATTCTCAATTTGTTGGTGATGATCAAGCAAAAATTACATATTTATTGTATCATTCCGACAAATTTGTGACTCCGGCAAAGAGATCCAAAGGCAAGGGGAGTGGGGGTGGTCCATATTTTGAGGGATGCAATTACTTTTGCATAAGAAACATTTTGTGTTTCCTCTTAATACAGGCTTGGCCACCTAATGCCTGAGGGTAAGATTTGCTCTTGGAGCCCCATAGAATATCAGTTTTTCCCATTTCAGTGAATGGCAGCCCGTTGCTTTATGTGGTATGTGACCACCTCGCCTCATACAACCCAACCTGGATCCTACATTCATAACTGGAGCTCCTTCTCTATGTGCTCCTTCCGAGGGAAGTGTAAAGGGTAGCAACGTGAGAATGGACCTTTTGAGTGATGGCCTCCCAAGGAGGAATGCTTGGCAGCATCCTTATCTGTTTTTGAGCACCAAGCAAAAGCATTCTTATTCACCCAAGCCTTTGCATCTTAAATATTCTGCTTATCAGTTGAGTTGTGTGTGTGTGTGTGTGTGTGCATGCATGAGTTATTAGTGAGTGTTTTAGTATGATTTAACTCTTGTTTCTACAATTGTTTTTTAATGATTTTGAGTTTTCACATTGAGCTGGAAAAACGCAACTAAAAATATAATAATAAACGAGGTGAGTTTTGACGGTCTTCCAATAGCTTTGCTAATTGTAGCACATTCATAAAAGGCACTGGTGAGAACAGAGTTCAGAACTTACTTGAGTAGCTTCAATCCTTTTGTTCTCTTTCTTAGTCACTAGAGTATGAAAAAAGAGATGGAAGCCATATACCAGCATGGCTGCTCACCATCTATGGACCCTGCACACCCTAGTGCCTTAAAATGCAGTGTGCCTGCAATGTATCTATATGGGTATAACTGAAGTCAGTACTTCATGCGAGCAGCAACCTGGCTTTTCCAGGGTTAATAATCATGTGATATATGTGTATATGCACATTGCAGACAAGCAACATGTCCCATTGCATGTGCATTCATTTTACATGCAGAAAACAAGCCCTGTTGTCTAAAACTAAGCAGGAGCAGTGCATGTCTGATACCATTTATTTAGAATGGGAGTAATCCTGGATGGACCTGCACTGTAGCACACACTTCTAATATGGGAGCATTGGAAATATGAATTATTCATTAATTACATTTATACTCCATCTTTATTATATGGAAGTCACACAGGGTCCCCCAGGCAGTTGCTCACGTAGGCACTGTTCAGACCCCGATATGCTTAGCTTTACCAAAGTTGCCTTCTGACCATAATCCCAAGTAAAAGCAGGCCATGAGAGAGGAATGCACCATAAGAAATGGACCCCAAGCCACATCAGCTAGAAGTAAGGCTTCCTGCTGTGCAGACATAGCCAAGCAAAACTTCTGAATGGGTTGGAATAATCAAGTTCCTTAATGTTGTGTTTGTATCTCTCTCTTTCTGCTTGCATTTACTGGGCTGGCAGGGACAGCTGGGCCTGTTTTGATTTTTGTCAAAAGCAATGGCGTTCCAAAGCCATAACTCTCCGTTATGCATGGGGACTTGTTTGCATTATTGCCTGTAAATGTGGATGTTAGCATGCATTACCAATAGCAGTTGGTGCTATTGTTTCAGTCTGCCAAAACACAAGCTTAAGATTCCAAAGCTTAAAATGGAGGGGGTGGCTAACTTTGCAAGAAATATGGATAGAGAGCTTAGAAGCTGTACTTACTCTTTGTGTGTGTGTGTATTGCAGGGTGGGGGTGGGGTGGGGGATAGGGAAACACAAACACTATTTCTAGATTTCTCCATTGTCCATATAGAACCCATTGTCAATTAGATATGCTGGGGTGTGGTTAACACAAGCAAATTGTACTCCAGAGTGCTAAAAAGCAGGCATGGTGCAGTGGAGTGTGCCTGCCTCATCTCCTGGGGTGTGATTATTTAAGGATAATGACACCCCCTGCAGAGGCACCTTATTGCTCTTTTGCAAAAACAGTCTTTATTGAGAGGAATTAATTGCATTGTTGTTGGTGGCATGAAATAAGTTTAATATTTTTAAATGATCTTCCCAGTTTGTACTGCTTTGGAGAGAGACTTTCACAGATATGTCATATAAATGACTGGCTTGGGAAAGTCACTTCGCTTTATTATTATTGTTATTATTATTATTATTCAGAGGTTTGTGTGTATGTATCTGTCTATATGAACTGTGATTTTAATTTGTTTTATCTGCATGCTGCCCAGAGATCTCTGGTTATTGGGCAGCTGATAAAAGGAATTAAAATAATAATAATTAATTAGTGTGTGTGTATAAAAAGAAAAAGAGGGAGATACTTATTTATCCGATAATATACACAAATATGTATTATAAGATAAATTATCCTATTCGGATTGATTGTGATTCTTTTGTATAAATGGGAAATTTTGCTTCCAGTACAACCAAGCATGTACCCACCATAAGTAAGAAGGATACTAATATTTTGCAAGTGAATTCACTTGGCATTGATGGTATCCAAGTATTTATTCCTCAGTTTTAAAGAAAATTGTCATGCTCAGTGTTTAAGTAAACTAAAGATACCATCTTTTCAAGCTGCAGTCTGGCTGGCAAATGTGTTGTGTTATACTGTACCCCCACAGCCTACTTACAGTTCTCATAGCAGCTGGGAGAATAGCTTTTATTATGGGGATTTTAATTAGTGCCATGTATAAAAAGAGCAGCACTAATGCTGGCGAAAGTTGCTGGTGCACTTACTTCCATAAAAGGTGAACCGGTTTAGTGCCACTGGTTACATTCAAGTTTCAGGATTTCTTTGCTGTAGTGTAGCAGTAAATCAACCCTTAGTGTACCAGAAGCTTCATCTTTCTCACATCTGCTATGACTAGGGTAGTCGTCTTCAGCATCTCTTTCTCAAACATGCCATGGACTTCTCTGACTCTGCTCCTACTTTCCTCAGAAGCATCTCTTCCCTTGTTTTAGGCTAGGCAGTAAAGGAGACTAGCCACATCATCTTCTGGTAGCGATATTGTTTACGATCAGGAGGCCAGCCCCAAAGGGAGCCTGCAATGGATGCTTCTTCACAAATGCTTCTATCACAGTATATTATGCAGCTTTGTGTGGCTTTGTTTTCATGAATGCCATTGACCCCATTGGTTTTGTTTTGGGAAGAAAATAAACTGGTAGTATACAACAATATCAAAGGGAAAAAGTACAAAAACAACTTGTTCGTACATTTAAAACATTGCAATACAGGACTGGTTCCCTCCCATACAACACAGAAAGCTCCTCAGAAATCTAACTTCAGAAGATCATAAAATTGTAGAATTGTAGAGTTAGAAGGGACCCAAAGGGTCATCTAGTTCTGCTTCCCAAATGATCTGTGCATGCCTGGAGGTCAAAGTATGAATATGCCTATTATATATAATCAAAGAAAAGAATCCACCTTTCAATAAAGTCACTTTTTGTACTCCCTCTGGAAAGTCTGTGATGTGCCAGTGTTTCCCACAAAACCATCTTCCAAACGTGTTTTTTCCACTGTCCAGTTGTGGGACCTGACTAGGACTTCCAATGCTGCACTATTGTCATCCTTGATGCTTTTGAAAGGAAGTTCACCACCTCCTTGTGCCAATTTTGGTCTTCCACACTAGCCAGCAATAACAATAGTGCTGGCACCAGGTGGAGATAGCACCTGAAATAACTCGAATCCACGTTTGCCAAGAAGGGCTCGATCTGGAACAGTTCCATGACATATGCACCCACAGGCCCTGTGGTCTCCTCCGCTGAGTTTTGTGGATACAACATGCAACATTGTATCAATGCAATGTAACACAGTCTGGGCCCTATAGTCATTGGATGGGATTTTGTTGAGTATTCCTGCTCCCTGCCTTTCCCAAGGCCCCTCTACAGTTGCACTCTCCTGAGTAACATCCTAGATATTTTGCTACATGGGTGTCATGCCCTTGGGCTGTTTTCTCTTGGTCTTGTAGCTGACGACAGGATTTGGCTATTCAGAAATCCTCATGTAGACTGCTGCACTGGATGCAGATACATATTATTTGTACTGCACCATCAATGTATATGGTTCTTTTCAAAACAACATAAAGAAGGCAGGTCTCTGTTCCAAGGAGACTATAAGCTCCATACTAACACAGAGAGTGGCAACAAAGGAAAGGTAGAGGCAAAAGATAACCATCAGAGAAAAGGAAGGGATACTGTGAGATTCAGTTAACTGCCTATCAGGAGGAGAGCACAAATAGTGGTTTTTACCTCTGCTTCTTCGCCATCTCATTTATCTCTGGAATAATCAATGGCTAATAACTCACTTATCTTTGGTGCTAATGTTTAGTATCCAATGTTGAGTGTTGTTTCTTATTTTACGAGACTCTTTGCATCATTTTTATCATCTGCTTCCCTTTTTATGCTAATGGTTCTATCTATCAGTCTCAGAGTAATAGTGCAGGTATATGCTCCTCCTAACAGGATGAATGAATACAGTAAGATGGATGTGTTTGTGCTGCTTATCAAATATGGAAACAAATGAGAAGGAATGAAGTGGGCACCAGTGTGCCATCACAGAGGTTAGTTCACCTGAATGTGCTCAACAGTCAGCAAATGATGCTTTATAGCAGTTTCCCAAAGAGGAATACTAAATCCTGTTGGTTGGGGAGAGGGAATGGATAGGATGGAGGGAAGTAAAATGAGGGTGTTATGGGGTAGAAGGAAATTGCAGCTGCCCAGTAGTCTCACAGTGCCATGAACGTAGATGAAAGGCAACTTCAATATGGACTTGAAAGGCCAAATAGACCCAGGCTGTGTGATTGGATTGCCCTGTGCAGTATAGTGGAAGAAGAGAGAAGTTTCCCTGGTTCTGTAACTTGAATGGTTTAAGCAGGTCTCTCAGCCTTTCACTTTTAAAGCACCCTCCTATAAAGAATCTTGGGAACAGTAGTTTGTTATGGTTGCTGGGAATTGTAGCTCTGTTTTATATTTCCCAGGGTACTTTTGTGTGTGTTTGCTTTAAATGTACGGTGTGTACATAGCCATAATATTGGATTGTAATAATAATACTGGCCTGAGCTGTTATAAGGACCATATCTTTATTCATCTATTTGAAATTTTTATCCCCCACCATTCCTATGCACCTGCAGCACTATGTGAATGCTCAGCAGAAACACTGTATGAGTGCTAAGAGGTACTGATGTGGTCAAAGAGGTGAAGTGGAGGGATTTTAAAGATTAAGGCTCCCACTAGGGTTTGGAGAGGTCATGCCTTGGCTGTATCTATGACTAACTGGGGGGGCTCCTAATGTTTCCCACAGACTGCCTAGACATATTCCAAAATATTCCTGTGGCAGACTTACTACCAAGACACCTGTTATTTTAGTGTTTGATAGATGTTATGTGATCTGCAGTACGTCGCGAAATTGTGGTTCTGTATATTTATCACCTGTGTGATTACTTGTTGCTCCCTTGCATACTAAGTTTGCCATTCTGTTTTTATTGTATGATGATTCTCTGTGTCCTGGTGTTATGTGCTTTCTGCATGGAAATGTATAAAAAAAGAGCAATTATTGTTGTTGTTGTTATTTTAATATGTGGCTACTTGGAAAGAAAATCTTGTTTCTTTGCCCACTAGTGCAAGAGTTTTTGTGCTAGCAGATGGCAGTTTAAAGGCTGTGCAACAGAAGGATCCAATAGGTTCTGCTAGCAGATGCTTGTTGTTCAGCAGCTGGTTCTTACTGTGCAGTCCATTGCACAACTATCTTTGGCAATGTACTTGTGTTTTCCTTTGGGCAGCAAGGGTCCACTAGCACAACATGTATACCACTAAGTGACTTGAACTTAGGGCTACGATGGAGACAACTTGCTGTTTTGTAGAAGATTGGGAGTGGCCTTAAACACCAAGACGTTGTCAGGGGCTTTGAGGACATCTCCTAGTTTGGTTCCTGTGACTTTTTGTGGGTCTCCTGGTGTTTCATACAAACTGTTATTCAACGTTCCCTATCTCAGTGCATCTCAGTGGTTATGCAGAAAGACAATAAAGCTGTTTGAAGGTAGATCCCTGAAAACTACAATATAATCAACCAATAACCCTTAACAGTATTTCAGTGTCTGTTTGAAAAGAACCATTATATTCCAATGGACATTTGGTGTGATAATTCCTTCTAGTCCCAGGTAGGAGATGCATCATTACTGTCCCCTAGTCAAATGCTTGCGGAGGGATTTTGGTTATGCAGAATCCAGAAAGATTTTTACAGGATAAATATTTTTGCCCCCCTGCTTTAGATTTATTTTAAAAAAGTATTTCCATAAGATGTCCCTAATATTCAGTGTAACCAAAAGGTTCCCTTTTTGTGATTTTCAAAATGTAATCACTGGAAATGTTTGCCAGTTTCTGCCCCACATGAGCTGCCTTAGCTTGCGTATCTTATGGTGCATTCAAAGACTGATAGGTGCATTAGCACTTTTTCATTTTTATTTATGCCAAATATGCTCACATAAACACAATTTCCATACATACGATTCAAGTTGCATTTAACTCAGATTGGGTTATATATGGTATGCAAGGTGCTGGGGAGAGAATTACAGGCGAGTTTCATCTACAAGGATGCATTTGAGAAATATGGAGGGAAACATCTGCATTTCAATGTGTTCTGTATAGGCACATTTATTTGTACTGTAAATGCACTGAGAACTCTGCACTGGCTGCCAGTAAGCTACCAAGCCCAATGCAAGATGTTAGTACTACTCTTCAAAGCTTGGGACTGAAGTACCTAAAGGAGTGCCTCCCTCAATACCAATCTTCTTGGGAACCTACAGTTAGCAGGGGAGGCCTGTTGGTGCTTTTGCCTCTGACTGCTGCCAGATTGGCCTTAAGGCATTACAAGGTCTTCTTGGTGGTGGTGGTTCCCCATTTGTAGAATGCCCTCCCTGGTGAGGTGCACGACTCTCCCTCATTACTGACTTTCAGAAGACACTTTTATTTCAGAAGACACTGTTTATCCAGGCAATTAATGGCTGATGTATACTGGCTATGTAAAATACATAACACTGTGAGTATGTGGCTGCTTTAAAACATTTTTAGATGTTCTAAATGGTTTTTAGATGGTTTTAAGTTGTTTTTGAATGTTTTAGATATTTTTTCTATTCTAAATTGTGCTATTTAAGCATTTTTTATGTTTTTCCCCATAGGCTACTTAAGAGGGAAGAGTGGGATGTTAATTAATTAATTATAATGAAGTTTCTCTACTGTCCTTCTGTCCCAAGTTGGTTCACTCCAAGAAACATAGCTGGCACAATCTAGACATGGATAGAGCCTTGCGTTTCTACTTATATAGGACAGTGGAGCAGAGAAAGTTGGTGTATTGGGGTTTTTTCCTTCAGGTTTGAATACTAAACTTATCCACTTTATCTCAGTGGATCTAGGGATGCATCATTCTGGTGTGTTACGGTATTAAAAACAACAACCAGCAGCAGTTGCCAGGGGGCATTGAAGCTCATTCCCTTACTAGCAATCCTATTTAAACATATCAGTAACTCGAGCAAACAGTCAATTCATATAACAAATGCTCCTCAAACTTTTTATTTTTTAACTTTAAGCTTATTCTACCTTTCAGGATCTTTTGAACTCTGAAATAATCTGTTTCAGTGGGGGAGTGCAAGGAGATTCTTGGGTACAGCAGAATACATTATGTTGCTGTATGTGAGGATATGTGTAGTTCATGACAAATGGATATGATAGTCCATTTTCCTCTTACTCTCAGTCTCTTGTCGAGCAATAAGGACCTCCTGTGAACTCAAAGCATTTTCTTGAAGGACTACAGTTGAGCAGCTATTTCCCAACTCTCCTCCCGCGTCTCAGAGAAGATCCATAGCCACTGTCCTTTAGTACTTCTGCCCAGATCACTCAGAGTCCCAGCATTCATAATCCCCCTACAGGAGTTCTGTGGCTTCCCCTTTGAGGTTCTGGTCCACATTTTAAGAACCTAGAACAACCAATATTAAATTGGAGAAAGCTGTGTTTTTGACCCAAGTGATGCCATTAAACATGTTATAAGTCCACTGCAATAGTGAAATCTGTTTAAAATGGCCTCTTACCCAACCCTGGGGTGGGTGGCGGTTGTGACCTGTCACAGCCACCCCTCAACTCCCCATGGGGCGAGACACCTCCTCATAATGGCCAGTCATTGGGTGCTTTCCCTGGCTGGTTGCAGAGGAGGCTCTGGAGGCTGAGAATGGATATATATATACACGCAATGCCTGAGCCAAAACCCTACCTACATCTGTAATCAATAAAAGTTGTGGCCAGTTTTAAATCTCAGAATGTTGTTTTGTCCAGTTTGTTTACATCTATTGTTGCCTTTGGCCTTCGCTCACTGGGGTTGGGGGTGCTGCGAGTGGGTCCACAACTATCTTTTATATTGATTGGCTTTATGCCCCAGTGTGCACTTCATGTGTGGTTCTGTCTATAAATTTTGTCTTATGTAAACTGAAAGGTTGGGAGAGAATGTAGTGTGTACAGGGGGTTCTGTGAAGTTCTCCCAACTTCTTTTCATCTTTCAGACCATAAAGAAACTGCTTTTATAGTGGCCCCAAACCAAGATTTACATGTAACTAATCAGTAGTAAGTTCATTGGTTGAGAGTGCAGTATAAAAGAGGGACAGTAAATTGGAATGAAATCTAAAAAACAGTGAACCATAGAATGTTGGAATTATTTCTAAAATGTGAATTGTGCAGTCTCAGCAAGGCCACTGCTCTTGTGTTCTAAATGTGACGATGTCTTGTGCACACAAATCTAACTGGAGAGCAATTATATTCTAGGTGGGAATCACTTTGTGAAATAGATCAGGTGTAGTCTGTTTTCTGCATTAACAACATCCAGCAAAGATACTAACCATGGACTTGAAGATAGAAAACATAAATATCTTACTTGATATATTTTGGTATGACACACAGCTCATCCCAGAGTATTGGACTTGAACTTGGGAGTGGGAGATCTGGGTTCAGATCCTAGCTTTGTGAATAAACTTATTGGCCGACATAATTCATTTTCAAAGCAGAAAAATATTAAAGTCTCCCATGGTAGCTGGAAGAATGAATAAGAGATTTTTTTTATACCATGTTGCGCACATTAAGGCTGCAATTGATTCACCTTGGCCTTCTGGCACTTAAATCAATGGCATTTCGGTAGAGGAAAAAACAGATTTAGTGCAAGAAAAGCAGTTTGTTAGTGGACTTCAATGTATAATATAATTTTTATCTTTCTGCTCCCATTGCTTCTACTACTTTAAGTGGACATGATCCAGAAAGTAGCCTGTTCACCTTTAAAAGTCTAATTGATTTAAGTGGCAGAGTTATATTTGTGTTTAAGCTCTTACTAACACAAGCAACACTTAAATGTGGTTTGATCTTACTCATAATTAAAGTGTCAGGGAAACGAATGAATGATACTGTGGGAGAAGAAACTCCCGTAAATATATAAATGTGTGTGTACATGTTCGTGTCCACATGTGTGCGTGCATCTGTATCTATCTATATAGATATAACAATGAATTTAACCAACAAAAACAGGAATGCATCAAGTCAGTGATCAGAGAAAACCACCATTTGTGCATGGGAGAACTGGATAAAAGCAACAGTGTATATTTACGTTCTTTATTGCAATCCATGGCTCTTCACTTTAATTTCAGTATAAGTAGGACATGTGTTGACTGGAAAGAGTTGCATAAATCACAGCTTTGAGATTTTCTTTCTTTCTTTCCTTTTTTTTTTTAAAAAAGGCCTTGTTTTGAGTCATTATCCCTTTCATTCTAATGGAATTCAGCCAGATTTTCCATGACCTTAACACCCAATCATGCACAAGATTAGCCAATCGCTAGCTAATCCTTACTAGCCAAACCCCACTGGGAAGGAACAGCCAGACAAAGGGAAGCACACACATCCATTTAGCTGCTGAGCATTTGTAAGGAAGGATACTGCATGCACTTATCTTCCGACTGAAATCCATATGTGAACTCAAGTTGCACATTATAGGATACAGGGGGAAAATACAAAATTTAATTTGTGATCACTCTTAGTTAAACTGTTACAGCCACTATACTAATGAATGTCTGTATGATATGATTCCTCTCCTTCTCTCCCTCCCTCCTCCCTCATCTTCCAAACACATGACTGGAAATTCGTTTGGTTCGATCTTCCTAAAGCCTCTCTTTGAGAAGCTTCAAACTGTAGAGGTTCCGTTATATCTGGTAATGAGATACTGGGTGATCTTGGGCCATTCACACTGAGCTTCATTGATGAGTGGGGATTTGAAACCTGGTTTCCCAGGTTCTAGCCCAACATTTCACCATCACACTACACTGGCTGTCAATGTGAACTTGATCTGTTCCATGCACCCAAGCTGTGATAAAAAATGAGCTCACGAGTGTTGAACAACTTGGGCAGTGGCTAGAGCAGAGTGCCTTGCCTTTGCCAACAGAGAGTTTACTTGTGTGCAGTGATGATTGTCTCCACTATGTGTGGGGACACTGTTCCCCACCATTGTCATGATGGGGGAAGAAGACCAGTGTTGGAACAATGCAATTCAGGCAAGCTGAGCATGGGTTGGAGAAACACAGTTATACCTCATGGTACATGTTTTTCATTCCCTTGCTCAACTATTGTTACATGCCACCCCAGTCTCTGCCAAGTGGTAGCAAGATTCTAGGGTCATGTTTCCACTGTGAATAAGCCAGTGTGGTTTCTTAAATGCTCTGTGCTTAACTAGCCTGGCCAGGCTGGTTTGCATGAACTGGCCTAGGGATTCCTTATCTTGCACAGTTCTGCAGTGTGCATTTCCCTGTTCTATTCCAAATATTAGCTAGATTCTGACATTCATTTATTTATTGGGTTTAGGGATCTTCCCCACTACTTATAAAACTATGTTGTGTCTTGGTATCTGCAGTGGGTTTTGTTTGTGTCTGGAGTCCCAAGGCAAGGTACTTGTTGGAGTACTAAGCAGAGAAGGGTCAGCAATGTGAAAGTTCCCTGAGTGTTGCGAAGACAGGCTCTAAGTGAAACATGTTCCCTTCCTGTGCAAAGTGCTTCCCCCCCTCCTTGTTCCCTGTCACCAGTTTCTCCTTGTGAACTCTAAGCATGTGAGAGATGTTCAGGATGGGAGTGTTTGTAGATACAATCCAATGGGAGAGATCCTTATGTGCAACACAGATTAAAAAGTGTTTTAGGGGGGGAAAGGAAACGAAAGACCTTTTGCATATACTTAAATTAGCTAAATAGATGCTGCCGCCTTCACTTGCATCAAAAGTATCACATGGGTTGCCCGATAAGAAGCTTGTTCCATTCACCCTTTATATAGGGGACAGAGCTAGTTAAAAATCTACACCTTTAATCTGCAGGTAATTAAGTGATGGGTTAATCACACCATTTAATCTATTATTACTTTCAAACCTTATCTTAAAAGAGAACACTTCTCTTAATGCAAAAATTTGACAGTTATTTTCATAAAACTGCCAATCTTCTTTTGCAGCTGCTTTAAAAAGATTTTCTGTTATTTTGCCTTCCTGATGGGCAAGAGGTATATGTCTGCAGGTGAGCTATGGGTATATGCTAAATAAAGTTAGGGGACATGTGGAAGGACCACATACACTTTCAAAAAAGTTGCTGCCCTTTTCAGGTATCAAGGTCACTGGGATCTTGAGTGATTTATTTTTACCTATCCCTGTCAATCTTGCAAGTTTAACCTGCTCAGTATTTCATTTCCAAACTAAGAATTTGATATGTGCTCTTTTTTTACCTGTGTGTAGTAATACTTTTAATTAATATTTATTTCTTTAACACCTCCTTTCTCCAAGGAACTCATGCCAGTGAACATAGGATTTCTTTCCTATATCATGCATACACCAAACCTGTGGGGTAGGTTATGGTAAGAGAGAGACTGATCAGGGTTCGTGGCAGAACCCCAAGTCTCTCAAGTTTAAATTTTGCTTTCTGCTAGCTGCATAATACATTACACTGTTTCACATATATTATCCCACATTTTCCTTTTCTTCACTCTTTCCAGGCATGTTCATGTTTCCGAGTGCTTCTATTTCTTTTGCTCTGGAGCTTTCCTCACGAAAACCTGCTCTTTAAAGCTTAGTTGGTGCATGTGGCAATCTGAAGAAAACCTGAATTGATGCTTGCTCCTATAGAGCACTAAAGAGCAGGGGTTTTTTTTGGGGGGGGGGTTGAGGCTCTGGGGCAATAAAAAACCACTTGGACATGGAGCTTTTAAGTGTGGACCTGTGTCTGGAAAGAGTGGAGGCAAAAGGTAAGTGTGGAGAAGGCCTAACTTACCTTCCCGACTTACAACTCACACTCTTAACTACATATAACACAGAATAGGAACATTAAGAGCCTGCTGAATCAGGCCAGTGGCCCATCTAGTCCACCATCCTATCCCTATAGTGGCCAACCAGATGCCTGTGGGATTGTGGCAAGCCCACAAGCAGGACCTGAGGGCAACAGTGCTCTCCCCCTTTCTAGAAGCTGATATTCAAAACCATACTGCTCTTGACAGTCAACAGAGAACATAACCATCATGGCTAATAGCCATCATTATCCTGCATTATATCATTATATTTATGTTGGTGGCCATCAGTGTCAACTGTGGGAGCAAGTTCCATAGTTTAACTGCATAGTCTAACTATGTGAAGAGGACTTTAACTGTCCTGAATCTTCCAACATTCAGCTTCATTGAATGTATCTGAGTTCTAGCATTATGAGACAAGGAGAAAAACTTTGCTCCGCACCATGAAACATCCATGAATTTGTCTAATCATGGAGCTAAACAACACTGGCTGCTGCGTCCTCTACCAAGCTCCCCATGAGGCTTTGGTGTACTTTCTTTCCATAGGATAGTTCAAAATGTGCACAAGCTGTCTGGGCATGAGATGCCAGAGCCAGAAAGGCAAGCCAAAAGTCAGAGTCCACCAAGTGTTAAAGTCAGGAAGGGCTTTCATAGTAAATTCCCAACCTGAATAGGAAGTCTTGTGAAAAGCCAGCTGCCGGTCCAGTTGAGGGTTTCCACTGACTAGAAACCCTTTAGAGATGTCCCAGACCCTTAGACCTGGTGGCTCATAACTCAAGGTAGCTATGCAGAGAGCCAGCGTGGTTTAGTGGTTAAGTGGTTAAGAGCGGTGGACTCGTAATCTGGTGAACCGGGTTCACTTCCCTGCTCCTCCATACACAGCTGCTGGGTGACCTTGGACCAGTCACACTTCTCTGAAGTCTCTCAGCCTCACTCACCTCACAGAGTGTTTGTTGTGGGGGAGGAAGGGAAAGGAGAATGTTAGCCGCTTTGAGGCTCCTTAAGGGGAGTGAAAGGAGGGATATCAAGTCCAAACTCTTCTTCTTCTCTTGCTTCTAGATTCGACATCTCTTCACACAAAAAACACACAAACAGAGAGAGACATGCCTACAAACGTACACAAATGTGTATACGCACACGCACACCCCCACACAGAGGATACTTATACAAACTGCATTTTTATCCAGCAGCTTAAATGATTGAAACTCTTTTTAAAGTAAGTTGCCTACTTTTATTATTTTTGTCCTGGGATATAATAGGGCTTATGCAAAGCTTATGTCTGGACTGAATAAAACCCTAAAAGTTTAAAGATGTAATTTGATATAAAGACATTAGTGCATTAACAGTATATGGAAAAGCAGTTTAACTTCAAAAAATAGCAATTTTTTGTCAAGATAAAACAACAATTTACTTCGATAATGTCAACTGTTATATAATTCTACATAATTATATTAACTGAAAAAAACTAGACTAGTCTTAAATTGATTGGGCAAAAGCATCTTTTTGTAGCTTCGAAAGCTCTTTGTAATTCCCTTTGCTCTGGCAAGAATATCTGCCCTGCAGCTTCAAAGCTGGATAATGACATCATGTTGCTGTTACTTTTATTATCTGATACCCATTCATTTTTAAGAAAGTATTAAAATCAGGAGATTACAAAAGAAAAGAAAAACATCAACAACATGCAGATTAATTTGATTTTTTTTTATAAAAAAAACTATATAAAGGAACGATTACAGTGGTAGAAGAAGTGAATGTTCAAAGCTGCTACCACTGGATTCTTCATTGCTGACATAAGTATGAAGGCACAACACCAAGCAATTCTCTTACGCAGCTCCCATTTAAATAAAGTCCTACAAATCCGATTGTATGGAAAGATTTATGCTTTGCACTGAGTTAAATGATAAAAGATCTTGTTGGTTTCAAAACCCCAACAGAACAACCTATAGATTGTATACCTAACTCTAGCTGCACTCGTACAGAAGGCTAGCATCCTGTTCTGGTTCCTCTTACTTAATTCATTATATCGGCTTTGTAGTCACCTAGGGTGGGTATCAGGTCCTTCCAGGTGAATAGTCTATTGTTATTATTTCTTAAGTACTCTTGGATGTATAGCTCTATGGAGGTGGATCGGAGGATAAAGTGTTCTGTGGGGTGATTAATTGTTGTGTTTATC
>NC_139561.1:33395353-33465353 GCF_965112155.1 Podarcis liolepis | reverse complement strand
CCTGCATCATTCTGTGAAGGGGTAATGATAATTTTATTACACTTAAGCCCTTGATCAGAAATGTAAGGAAACAGGACCCTGGTAAAAAGGTTTCTGCAATGACTGACTTAGAAAGTGGACATAAGAGGCTGCCTTATACTGAGTCAGACCATTGGTCCACCTAGCTCAATATTATCTATGAACTTACTGGCAGTGACTCTCCAGGGTTTTAGCCTGTCTCAACCTCCCTGGAGATGCTAGGGACTGAATTGCAAATTTTTTGTCAAAGCGTTGAATTTAGTTATAAATAGGAGGATTCCACTTTTTTGTAACTAAGGTCATTTAGATAATATTCTGAGTGATGCTTCATTTTTTAAAATCGCATTGCACAATTGATTGTTATTCAAAAGCTTTGGATAAACAATGAAGATTTGGATTTGTTCTTGGCAACCACTGCATGCAAAGCATATTCTCTACCATGGAGCTATGACCCTGCCCTATGTAGTTACATGCATTTTGAAATTATATTGCCCGGCAGAGGACTCTACTATGAATAGTTGCAATCGTCATTAACAGAGCATGCATTGGAATGCTCAAACCAACCGTGGTTTCTGTTGTGGCTTAGAAAAATAGTGGCCTCATATGCACAGTTTTTGCTTGCAATAATATATTGTTAGTTTTCATGCAATTTCCAGAATTTGATGGAAATCCTATGTGTGGCTATTGAAAATGTGTATATACAGTCAAGCAGAACTTAGAAGATTCAAGTACAACTAAATCTACTAACCTCTTTTATCTACAAAAGAACCCTTTAGATTTGGCTTGAAGCTATTACAGGCAGACAACAAGATTCTTGAATCATAGGCATTGCATTCTTGGTTCAATCTCATTTCTTAAAATAGCATAAGTGTCCCAGAATATCTTTTAAAACGTGTGCAACACCAATTAGTCCGTCCTGTGCACTTAACATTTCAGGATAAGCCTTTTCACTTTTCTTTCTTAGTTCTCAGTCCAGTTAGTATGTAATAAAAGAAAATTAAATGCTTGTCCTGAACAGCAGTCCCACAGCTGGTAACCACATTCTCTTATTATAACATTCTTCGAAGATGCACATCTGTAGATATTCAGCCTTCAGTGGGAAGAAAGAGATACGTCTTCTCTACAAACTATCCATCTGAATCTCAGAAACTTTGGTGGCTTCTTTTAAGACATTATGAGCTGAGAAACAGAGAATACCAAGTGGAATCTCTAGCCCCAGGCAAACCAAGCAGATGGTGCATAACATAAAATCCTATAGCACTTTCTTAAGAAAGACAAGATGTACTTCCAGAACTTTTAACCAAAGCTGCCTATTCATGAAGTATTTTATGAGATATTCAGGATTTGTATGTATATCACAGTTGGACGCATACTATAAATGTAATGAAATGCACCAAGCTTGGTATATATATTATTATTAAATAATTAAATTTGTATACCACCCTTCACCTGAAGTTCACAACATAAAAAAACAAAATAACAACACAAAATTCATAATAAAAGAAAAACACCCCCCCCCCAACACACAATAATTCATCTTCCACAAACACACTTAAAAGACCATTGGATATTAATCAGCCAAAGGCCTGGTTATAGAGAGATGTTTTCACCTGGCACCTAAATATATGTAATGAAGGTGCTAAGCGAGCCTCCTTGGGGAGAGCATTCCACAAATGGGCAGTCATCACAGGAAAGTCTCATTCTTATGTTTATTGGTGCCATCTCCAGGAGGCCCGAGGGCCTGGCACCCACAATTTTTTTGCAGTGGGTGCCCAGCCTCCACCTGCCGCCTATGCATGTGGCCTCCTGTTGTCACTATAATGATAGTTCAGCCACCTCAGCTTTTGTAGCTGGAGGGCCCTCCCATCCCAGACCAGGTGTAAAAAGCCTGCAAGGCAGAGAGTAAGCCTCCCAAAGCTCACAGCCAAGATGGCCTCTGTCACATGTGCTCAAGGGGGTATGATTTAGCTGGGTTCATTTTCTGTTTGAGTTCAGTTATTTTGTGAACAAACATTTGAATGTGTTGTTAGCAGCCTTGTAAGTACTGTAACAATATGTAGAATACTGTAGAAGATGGACAACTATCTATTGCTTTACTCTCTCTCTCCCCCCCAATTGAGTAGGGCCATATATTTCAACTACAAAATAAGTTTGAGTTTCCATTTCTCTCAGTATTGTTGCCTATTCATTTATCTCATAAAATAGCTACAATGGTCTTGTTTTGGGTGGTCTCTGTCCAGTATCAGAAAATGCTGCTTCCTTTCTGATTTCTTACAATTGTCATCAGTGTTGGTTCCAGGATTTGTAAGAACCTGGGGTAAAGCTATGGCCCTTCCCACACATATTTCTCTAGGAAATATTATTGCTCCATCACCCTACAGCACTATGTTTGAACTAATATTCTGTAAAACCCAGGTTTTAGAAAATAGATTTCATTAAGACAATTCAGTGTTGCATCCAACATTAGTCATACTCTAAAACAAACCCATTGAAATCAACAGACACGACTCACTTAGGTTCATTCATTTCAATGGATATGCTTTGAATTTGAATAATATTGTACACACCCTTCAGAAGATAGGCTCGTTCAACATGAATCAGTGCGCAGCTAGAGGAACTTGTTGGGGCACCCTAGTAAAGAAAGTTATCTGTGTACTTTGTGCATTGCAGACTCCATGAAAGAAATGGGAACCTAATGGAAAATATGATTTGTCCAATGGCAAAAGGCAAGGACGTTAGTAAGACAGTTGACATTATATCATCAGTATCATTAGACAATTACTTTTTATCACATGCATATTAAAATATTAAAGCCAGGGGAGAGGTTCAAAGGAAGATGGCACTAAAGGTTGGCATTGTCAAGGCACCTGCCAAGGTCCCACACCCCAGTAGGGGGCCCCATTGGCAGGAGCCCCCTGGACCTGCCTACAATTATCTGAGAGTGTGACCTAATAAACACCATGGGATTTACTTAAAAAGCAGAGCCATCACCTTGCCAACAAAGGTCGGTACAGTGAAAGCTATGGTTTTCCCAGTAGTGATGTATGGAAGTGAGAGCTGGACCATAAAGAAAGCTGATCGCCAAAGAATTGATGCTTTTGAATTATGGTGCTGGAGGAGACTCTTGAGAGTCCCATGGACTGCAAGAAGATCAAACCTATCCATTCTGAAGGAAATCAGCCCTGAGTGCTCACTGGAAGGACAGATCCTGAAGCTGAGGCTCCAATACTTTGGCCACCTCATGAGAAGAGAAGACTCCCTGGAAAAGACCCTGATGTTGGGACCCTGGTGGCACAAGGAGAAGGGGACGACAGAGGACGAGATGGTTGGACAGTGTTCTTGAAGCTACAAACATGAGTCTGACCAAACTGCGGGAGGCAGTGGAAGACAGGAGTGCCTGGCGTGCTCTGGTCCATGGGGTCATGAAGAGTCGGACATGACTAAACGACTAAACAACAACAAACACGCAACAGAACTAAACAGTAAAATAGTTCAAGTATGTAGAATACTGTGCCATATATGCTCAAATGCAAAGCACATTCACATGAGTCTCATTGATAGTAATCTAATTTTGCTTAAAACTTAGGTCTTATTCTCACAATGTATTTTGACCATCATTTAAATGAAAATCACATGTGGAGCGTTGCCACTTGTGAAAAGCAGGCAGCACATGAAATGTCTGGATTTCTCCATAATAAACACAGAATGCTGCTTATGTTTGTTTGCCATTATAATGCATGTGCAGCATTGACAACTGTCAGCGCTGCATGCTGCCAAGGTTACCCTTTAAGGTTGGGTATCCTTTGTACTCATGTTCAGAGTGTAAAGCGAAAACCACCTTCAACTGCTGTGGATTATAGTCCTTGGCTGGTTCTGAAATCTGGGGCGTGAGCCATGGTGCCCATTCATTTATTCCTTCGCTAACTGGATTCTATTACAGAGCTGGAGAGAAAATAAAAGTGGTGTTGTTTTAAACAGGAAGCAGCCCTTCACTAATAACAGAATTAGCCTTATTTATTCATCATACTAGCTTATTTTTTCGATCCACATTAAAAGCTGCATTTACTCTCCAAACTAAACTAAAATATGTGCATATCTGATTTTTAAGGGAGAGAAAAAAATATTTAATTGATCTCTCCCCATCCCTTTCCATCCCTCCTTCTTTCTCCCATCTTCTCACTAATTCCATCACATAGTAAGCTTCCTATTATGAAAGAAATCAGAATTAATTTAAATATAAAATATAAAGCATTAACCTTACAGCAAAACAGATAACAGTAAAAAGAGCAAGTTTTTTTCCCTCTGTCAAAATGACAGCCCTCCTGCTTTTATTATCGTTTGAATAAATGAAGTTTCTAAATTGGCATATTTTTTCCCAGAGCTCAACAAAATGTAATGACTCTACAAAATATAGTTAATTTTTTCATATATTAAAAAAGAAATCCATTAGAATTGAAAATGGTCTTCATGACCTTAAACTTTTTGTGCTGTGCTTCTATTACATGTTCAGAATCGAACAGAATATTGATTAAAGAAATCACGAAAATGCTGTTGTTTTGCTGCCATAGTATATATAGATTATTCAAATACAGCGGGCGCAATCCTGTAACATGCTTTGCACAAAAAATAAATAAATCAGGGTACAATAATGATCAGTTTCCCATTTTGCTTGCCTCCCACTACTGAGCTGAACTTTGGGAAATTTTTGGCAGGGAGAAGCAACCTAAGAAACCCAAGTGGATGGTGGCAGAAGGATATATCTAAGTTTGTCTGGCAGGGCAAAAAGCCCCGAATAAAATTTAAAATACTAACTGACTCAAAAGAAAGAGGGGGGTTTGCCCTGCCGGATTTAAGGTTGTACTATGAAGCTGCAGCCTTCTGCTGGTTGAAGGATTGGTTCTTGTTGGAAAACACTGATGTCCTAGACATGGAAGGGTTTGACAATGTTTATGGTTGGCATGCATACTTGTGGTATGACAAGGCAAAGGTTCATAAATTGTTCAAAAACCATATTGTCAGAAAATCAATATTTGCTGTATGGATGAAGTACAAGGATTTACTAGAAAGTAAAACCCCGAGGTGGTTATCACCAGTGGAAGCCAAAGTTTCCAAAAAAAGGCCCAATATGGAGGCCTACTGGCCAAAATATTGGGAATTAATTGAAAGAGTTGGAGACAACTGGAAGCTCCAAAGCCAAGACAAATTAAAAAATAAGGTGCGAGACTGGCTACATTATGCTCAAATGCAAGAGGTTTTCAAAATGGATAAAAAAGTTGGTTTCCAGGTGGAGAAATCGAAACTAGAGACGGAGTTATTAGAACCCAAAACTAAGGTACTTTCGAGAATGTATAACTTGCTGCTTAAATGGAATACACAGGATGAGATAGTTAAATCGGCTATGATAAAATGGGCACAGGATGTAGGACATAACATTATGTCTGAGGACTGGGAAAGGTTATGGAACACCGGTATGAAATTCACGGCATGTAGTGCCTTGAAAGAGAACATTATGAAAATGGTATACCGGTGGTACATGACCCCAGTCAAGTTGGCTAAAATATACCACCTGTCTGATAATAAGTGTTGGAAATGTAAGGAGGAAGAAGGGACATTCTTTCACCTCTGGTGGACCTGCCCGAAAGTAAAGGCCTTCTGGGAAATGATATACAATGAGTTGAAAAAGATATTTAAATATACCTTTCTTAAGAAACCAGAGGCCTTTCTGCTGGGCATGGTGGACCGGAAGGTGCCAAAGAAGGACAGAACTCTGTTTATGTATGCGACAACAGCAGCAAGGATTCTTATCGCAAAGTACTGGAAGACACCAGATTTACCCACACTGGAGGACTGGCAGACACAGTTGTTGGACTACATGGAGCTGGCAGAAATGACTGGCAGAATTCGAGATCTGACCGAAGAAACAATAGAGGAGGACTGGAAAAAATTCAAGGATTATTTGCAAAAATATTATAAGTTGTTTGAATGTTAAGATTGTGCATGATTAGGAAACGTCACGCTTCCGCAACCTATTTAAGCAAAGGATAAAATAAGCTTAGATAAAAAAGAAAAGGAAACAAATTTGAAACAATATATTATGTTTATTGTGAAGGTACCAAAAGTAAACTACAAACTTTCGAAATTGGTAACATAATAAAGTCAAAGATACAATAAGTTGTGAAACAAGGTAACAAATTGCTGATCAGGTTAGAACAATGAATGCAATGTTGGGAAGATGTGGGGAGGTCCAAAAGAAAGTAAATTTATGAAACATGATGTGTAACATATTCAATTTTTTTTCTCTCTTTTTTTATTTTTCTTTATATATAAAAAAAATGTTTCTTGTATGTTGCTATGTAAACTAATTTGTGAACCTATGAAAAGGAACGCAATAAAAAATTTTATAAAAAAAAAAAAAAGAAACCCAAGTGGATGCATGAATCTGTTGGATTCCTCAGGGGAAAAAATTAAATATCAAGAAAGTATTGCATTAAAAGCCTTCAAACACAATGCACATTAATGAACTTTAAGGGTAAAGGTGGGAATCTTCAACTGGATGGGTTTTGAATTTGAAATAATTAGCTTATCATATATTATTTTGGCTGCTTCTGCGCTCTGTAAATCTATGCCTGGTCAGTTACATAGGCTAAATAAATAAATGCACTGAATTATTTTGGGCATTATGCAGTGTTGTGAGCTGCAAACACATGGAAAGGGGAGCTGTTATAACTGTTGCCCTCTCTATATGCCCACATAGTTGTGCCACTCCTCACACAATTTCAAGCAGGCACTACAGTTGTAATTCATGATGTAATCATGCTGGTTCATTTTGCATAAATTACTGAGCCTGCCCCTATTTACAGCTCTTTTGTAATTTTGATGCTCTTGCGTTCCTGTACACTTCCAACAGACTTAGCATATATGTGTATGTAGAAAGGCAGTTACTTTTGTAAAGCGAAGCTAACATAGCAGGATTTGTTGTCACAAGAAAAGTTTTTCCAAAAAAAAAAAGAAATAAATCAGAAATGATCTGGTCCAGATTACTGTAATCCTGCTAATTCTTACAGAATCTTGCTGAATGTGCATTTGCTTTGATGAGGGCATGAAATAGCAAATTGCATGATATTTTGTAAGCAATTTAAGTAAAGGTGAACTGCATGCACATCCTTAGCAGAAATATGGCTCAGACCATATGACTTTTTATTTGCAAACGTACCAGTTTTAACTGACATCTTTGATTGTTGTGCTATCAGGGTATGTGGTGTGTTTTTTTAGTAGCTAATATCTTGTAATTGTATACTAAATGGTATTTTTCCTTCTTTTTGTTGATGGCTATCTGGTTTGTGTCTTACCCAAGATACTTTTCAAATACTTAAACATTTCCAATAAAGTTTCCCAAAGAGGTATTTCATATTTTGGATAGGTGCATTGGAACTTCATTGTTACTTCTTTGGGCAAAATCTCCTCCGCAGAATTGAATGGCAGAGGGCATGTCACTTGGCAATTCGCTTGAATCGCAGTAGTAGCATTCCATTGATTCTGTCTGAATTCAATGTTGTATTGCAAGTCTGTAATTTCATGTACTGTCGGAAGGTCAACAGTAAACTGTAGCTTAATGAGCGATTCCCCATTCATCATTCTAGGCGTTGCACCTCCCACTCTATGGAGATAAACAATTTGAAAAATACGAAGGTAGAGAGGAGATTGCTGGGAGTGTGTAGTATTGTTGTTTTTGAAAAGTGTGGCCTTAAAGAAAACAAATAAGTCTTTCCCTCTGTTGTTTAAATATCTAGTCTAGCATCAAGACGTAGTCCAAGCTTCAGCATAACATCTGCCATTAAATAGGCTAGATTTCCATTATCTTTTTTAAAAAAAGCTTTGAAGTTTCAGACAACGTATACAATTGCAGTTATACATGCTTGGATCCCAATAACTTAAATGTTTACCTCAGAATAAAATGATTGAAAGATTAAGTAGATTAAGGGGCTCTACCTTAAATGCAGAGAAAGGAATGCACTTTGTGTGCTATAAAGATTTTTCATTGCTCCGATGTCATTGTTCAGTGGTGCCTGTGTGGATTTGCATAGCTCATTTCATGCACTAACACCTGTGCATACAAGTGGAAAGCTCTAAGACTTGAGTGGACAGCTGGAAGCTCAGGTTTACACATACAATGTTACCTATTCAACTGTGGAGGACGGAACAAGGTTCCATTTGGCAAGATCCATGGACCACTTCTGCAGGACTACTTCCTGCTTAAACTTCCTGGCAGGAATCCCTGAAGGAAGAGATGGCTCCTGCTCTTTCTTTATCAGATATATTCCTACCCTATGCTCCTCTGGGACATTCAGCCACACCAACTAATGAGCACCTTGGGGTCTCACCAACTCACAAGTAAAGGTGGGTCTCAGTGGGACAGTTGGGTTTACAGCACCTTCATACTTCCACTTCTCTCAAAACATGGGAGGGGCTGTTTTTAATTTTTCTCTGGTACCCTTCCCTAAGTTATTTTTATATCTGTTCCTCAAGTTCCTAACAGCTGGTTTAGGCACTACGATATCTCCTAGTTACTCTGAGGTTTGAACATCTGTCATTTTATGTTCCAACCTTTCCACCAGTTGTCCTTTGACATAAGTCTAACATATGCTCCAGAAGAAGAAGAAATGTTTCAAGACTGGCAAATCAAGTTTTGCCCCAACAGTGCTTTTGCCACCCAGAGTGAAGTTATGGATTCATGTGAGAAAATACAGCCTTAACTTCCCCGTGCAGTGTTTCCATTTCTGCTATGAGTTATCAATAGATAATAGCTGGAGTTAGAAGCGACTCCCATGGGAAAAGAGAGGTGCAATGCTAGCTTCCCAGAAGGTGCATCACTGCAACTTACTGAGAAGGGGAAGCAGCAGGGAGGTTGACATAGGAACATGGGCAGGAGCTCTGGAGTGGCTCTGCTGTGTGCCCACACAGACCTCCCTTCCATCTCGCCCTAACCCTCCTGGTAAGCAGCAGCCGTTCTGTAGCTCTGCTTTGCCAGGTGAGCTGCTTCCAAGTTATCCATTATTTGCCTTCATAGGATTGTTGTGGATTTATAAAATGTAGTTTAGTTGCATAGAAATGATTATGGTGACATGGTATGTGGTGTCAATGTATATCACGATTAGTAGGACTGCATATTGCCTTTTTAAAGCAAAGTATGCAAATTAACCTAGAAATCTGCACAATTTCATATATCTTCACAATAATTTAATATAAACAAGCCCAAGGTCAAAGAATTAGATCTGTAGTTTACACATATGCATTATTTTGTGTAGAAATCTTGAAAAATAGACCTTGAGGAAATCCTGTATTTGGGTTACATTGAAATCTGTTTGTAGTCTCAGACTACAGCTACCACTAGTTATGTGCAGCTGTGGCACAACATCACAGAGTGCATATGGGAGATGCAACGGGACTCCTAGTTTTGTCTTTTAAATTGTGCGGCTCAGTTTATGACTTGTAAGTGAAGGGAACCTGTGCACTTTTGGCATCATTTCCTATTCAAGGCACTGGTGGATTATGCCATGGTTTCTTAGGTGCACTTTCCTAATTTATCTGGAAAGCAGTGCACAAAAGTATTTAAATCAACAGCACTGTTGATGTTCGTATCTTTCCCCAAGCTGTTTGATGGGCAAGATAGGAAAGATACTCCATTCTACCTTTGCTGTCAATTGAGCTTGCAAGATACCCATTCATGAGATTGCTTGTGGTAGCTATTGCACGAAGAAGAAAATGACGCTTACTTCAGACTAGTTTTCTGCAAGTAGTCACACTCTTCCTGTGGAATGGGTGTACTATGAGAAAGGTGTGTGGTTTTCAGGTTTTCTTTTGTCACCGAATCCAGGCCATTGCTATCTGTTGTGTGCCTTAAATACTTGGCTCATTGGGTGCTGTAAAATGCAAGGCAAGAAATGGAATATCATAATAGCTGTGTGCTGATTATACATTTCCTGTATACATTGCGGTTGAAGATAGTGGTCTAGATAAAACACCGGACTAGCCGACCTGTGTAAGGATGTCCTCTCATCATGCATTCTTCAAGTTTTAAATTTCAATGGGCAAGTTTAATGTACATGATCTGAAAGGGGTTTCTAAAGGGAAATGCAGATAAATACTTGGCTCTGATGGTTTCACCAGACGTTACATTCATAATGCATACATTGGAAGCCAAACTTGCCAATGAAAGGCCCAAGAACACTATAGTACTCTTAGAAATTTGGTTACATTTTAAATAAAGATTAAAAAAAAGCTATGAAGTGAAATTTAATTTTGCTTCCCTTCGCCCCCCCACCTCAGTTTTACTCTCTTGAAATGCTTGCTAATGTGCAGAGCCTAGTTTTTCATTCTGTAGTAATGAATCATAGTAACGCTTAAAAAATTAAGCACAGTAAAAGAGTAGTTAATGTCGTAACATGCTGACAATTTAACCTGGCCAATATTTTTATTGCCTTGTACAATAAACCTAACAGAGCACAACTTGCTTTTTGACTGGTGGAAAATCGGTTATGAACCGCCAGGGAATGACCAATTTTTCAAACGCAGCAATTCAGTCACACTATAGCCACTAACACTTTTTCCCCCCGTTCACTATTGCTGTTATAATCTTTTGAGGATATTTTATCACAGCAATAACCTCCTCAAAATCAGTCTTTACTGCAGTTAATGACTGGACAGCTGGAGCATTAACAGGCCTTGGCTCTGCCGCTAGCCATTAACTAACAAACCAGTTGTTATCTACAGGTAACAACCAATTTCTTGAGGAATTTTCTTGATAAAGTGCCTCACCGGATGAAAGTTTCTCCCCCTCCCTCTTTTACTTCAGCTGAGTTTAGCGGATGCAAGAAAATATGAGCAGCACTCACAAAGAAACAGCTGTAGGAGCAGAGGAGTAAAAGGGGATAAATTAAGAATGAAATCCATAAAATAGATTTTGATTGTTTGCTCCTGCCAATTTTTTTTTGGTAACATTAATAAAAGATTGCTTTGCTCTTGTCTTGATTATTATTCAGTTGCAGTGGAATGTACCCACTCCTAGAATAGATGCAGGCCTTTTATGCACTGCTTTCTAACCCCTGGGGTAGCAGAAGGTCTGTGCACTATCATAATTGTGATGCCCCGCCTGCAATAAAACATATCTCTCCCATTTTGGTCTCTGCAGCCGCAGCAGGTGCTGTAATTCTCCAGCGGTTTGACTTTACCCCTGAAGGCACACTCTTCCATTGTCTCCTGAGACTGACGGTTGCCAACAATGTATGAACATACTAGTCTGAAATGTTTGGATCTGCCTTGACCCAGTGCATCCTTCTGTACCCTTCACAAGGAGACATACATACTTGAGATAATTTAGTAGGTAGGTAATGAAGGGCTATAACAGGTGTGGGGAACATGTGGCCCTTGGGATGTTCCTGAACTACAGTTCCCACCAGCATCAGAAAATGCAGACCAAATGGTCGGGTGATGGGAGTTATAGTTCAGCACAATCCAGCAGTTCCTCACCTCTGGGCTGTAATACAGACCTGATAAACTTGTTATGTGTGAAGCAGCTTTCAAAGATCCTTGCATGGGGTTTGAACATCATTGGGGGCAGTATATGTAACACAGGCCCCCATCCACAGGTATATGATGGTGCATGCAGTATCATACACTCTAACAAGTCATGAAGGAAGTGTTTCTATCCTAATTCTGAAATCACATTTTCTACATTTCAGAAATTATGCTATGGCTCAGTTTGTGTGTGAGGTGTGTGTGGGTGTGGGTGTGTTCTACCATGCCCTCAAACATCCCCCCACCCTTTTCGCTATTTATGTTTTGACATATCATACAGCCTAACAATGAGTCCTACAAATCTTGCTGTTTTGTAACATTTTGGTTGGTCCTAATAATAAAGCTATTGGCCTGTCAATGTTTGGATTTTATTTTTTTTAAAAAGTCCTAATAGACTGATGCTGCTGCAAATATTTTGTAAATAGATCTATTCAATTTTAAGCTAATGGTGACCTATCTTCTGAAAACATTAGACTGGAATCACATGATGCATCTGGCAGCTTTTCTTCATCATCAGTAGCCACTGATATTGTATATTGAAATAATATTCATGTACTTCCTTAGGTAGAGCACTGCCTGAGTCAGACTGCAGAAAGGCCATGTCTGTTCTGAAAAGGTGGTGGACTGATTGATGTCCTTCAGCTTCTTTAGTTCCCTTTGCTTAATCTCCTTACGTTTCTGCCTGCCTGATTTGTATTTATAGCCAAACATGGCAATATGGTGCAAGTGCATGTACTAGACCTTTGCATACATATATCCGCTGGTCTGTAAATCCTACCAGGAGCACTCGCTCCCACTATCCCTGGCATCTCTGTCTCTGGTTCCACTGGAGCTTTCTTCCTCCCATCAGTTACCCCTCCCTCCTGGCTATGCAACACACACACACACACACACACACACACACACACGAAATATACACAACCCCGTTAGTTCTTGAGAGAGCATATCACACAGGGAAGCACAAATCTCTGTCTCTTTAACTACAAGTCCTAGTTCAATTGCATAAGCATACTGTTTCTGTTCTAGAGAACGACCTGGATCAGGCAACTCACTGGTCAGAATGTTGTTTCTTCTGCCCTCATACTGCATCTGATTGACTTCAGGCTCATCCACACTTTTGCTTGGTCCGTATTGACACTGCATTGTTTGTTTTGTAACGGGGACCTATTCATATAACACTGCACACACAAGTTCCTTTCCCAAGATTCTCTCATAGTGTCCTTCTAAAAAGAAGAAAGGCTCAGTACATCTAAAATCTGTTGGGAGTCAGGACCACGAACTTATGAACTTAGGGGTAAAAAACAACAACACAGAAGTGATGCCCAGAAGGCTACAATAAAGAGTCTGAGCAAGAACAGGTCAATTTCTAAATTACTTCCCCCTGCAATCAGGTTAATTGGAGAAGCTGGCTACAGATTTTCCTCTTGTATTTAAAATCATTTAATATTGTGCAAATTAAGGGACAAAGCAGACCATCCATTTGAATTTAGCAAACTCTTACAAAAATGAACCTTCATGCAGATACATAAAACCCCTGGCTAATGTTCTGCTGAAGCTTTTATTTATTGATTGATTTGAAAATACACCACCGCCTGTATTTGTGGTATGTCCTAAATCCTAAGATTCTTTTTTTTGTGTGTGATCCTTCCAATTCTAAACAACTGAAGTAATTTGATGAATCTATTTAAATCATTCCTAATTTCATGTCTAGGCCTTAAATCTCTTCCAGATTACTAACAAATTCTATTCTAAACATTGATGGACATTGTGTAGAATTTTTCCCCTATAAAGTTTATTTCCCCCCAATTTAAGCTCTTAAATTTTTTTTTTTTGAGTACTCAGATTTACATTGGCATGTTCTCTGCATATCAGTTTGGAATTATTACAGAATTAGTGTTAAAAAGGGTGGCCGAGGACATGCAAACCATCTCATACATTGTTAAAAGATTGATTTTTAATGGCTTTTTATTGATTCTGTGCTTTTTAAGCTTGATTCTCTTAGGTTGTGTCACACGTATACTTCACAGATTTGTAATGCATTAGCTTTTGAAGGCATTCCGCTTTTCCTCTAGCTTATGATGTTCTCCCTCTCCCCCCCCCCCCGCCTCATTTTTCTGGTCTGTTTATCAGATCTGTAAGCAGATATGCCCCATTCATTGTTGCCGTTGTTTTTAAAAGGTCATTGGGAAATTGACAGTGTTCAGCTCCTATTTGTGTCGCTATGAATGCACAAGTGCTTTTCTCTTAAAGATCTCTCCATCAGCAGATGTTAGCTTGTTTAATCACTAACAGAAAGCTTAGGCAGAAGACCTGGGGCCAAAAGGGGTCCTTTCCCCCCTCAACTCATAACCTTGTTCAAATTCAAAACATCACCAAAATTTTTGCTTATCGGTGGCCCCCATCCCAAATGGGCTTTCATAATTAATGTTTAATATGGGATTGTTTTTGTTTTACAGCTCTCTAGGCGTTTGGAATTTCTTCTGTGAAATAAAAATCTTTGGGTTATATCCAGTGGAAATTAGAGTAGACCCACCATGTCTTTTCATTGGGCGTAAGGAGGAAAAGAGAAGGGAAAGGGGAGTGGCAAAAATGAAGATTGCTGCCAAACCTTTCCCTTTAAAACAAAATTCATCCCATTATAATTGGACATAATTGGCCACAGTGTGTCCATTAGGGGTGACTGCTTGCTTGCTGACTCCTACAATGGAGTTTGGGTCTTGGTTTATTCTGGTTCTAAAATTTTCTGAGGAATTCTTTAGTTTGATCCCAGATACATTATTGCTAAAGATATAAATTTTCTGAACTTCCTTGGGGGGAGGGGAGGCAGAAATTTCTTTCTTTCTTTCATTCTGGATATGAGGGGTGAAATATATACATTTTTTTAAATAAAAAAACCCCACCAAATAAATGCATATGTTCTATGCATTTTAATGTTACTTAGAATAGAAAATTATACTGTCTGGCTTATTTATGGAAATATACCCAATTGCAGTCCACTTTCTTCTGTTGGGCTTGGTGATTGCTCAGTTCTCACCCAAAGTTTAATATTTTTTCTCTGAGACATTGGCACCCACAACAGCTCTATTTATATAAAATATTTATATACCATCTTTCATTTGAAACCACAGAGTGGTGTGCACTAAAAAGAAGAAGTTGTCATCAGAATTATCATCCTCTATTGCTGTAGATTAGGGCTGGGAAACCTGTGGCCCTACAGTTCAACACTAAGACTGAAAACTTTTAATTTTTCTTTTTAAAAACCTATATCTAGTTACAAAACATCACTTTTTGAATGATGGGACAATATGGGAGAGAGGGTTATCTCAATAAGTGGTTTTTTAAAAACCGAACCAGGGGTTCATGTTACAGATAATATAGCCACTGCATCATAATTACATCTAAAAAAAACCATTGCTGCATGTCTCAGGGGGATTAATTGGTATGGAACTAAATTATTTTGAGACCTCCTTTCCTTGCCCTTCTTTGCAAAACAAAAGTGTAGAGGAAAGAACTCACCCCTCCTGCATCTTCTGAGATTTGGGATCAGATGTTATATTTCTTTAAAAACATTAATTAATTGCATGAAACCGTTAAAACCCCATATTTTAAAAGCACATTATAGAGTCAGGAGAAAGAGAAAAATACTATGTGCAGAACAACAAAGTAATCACACAGCCTTGGAGGCTGCATGTCTTAACAAATGTTGCTGCTCAGAAGCAAAAATATTGGCTGTTGAGTCTGCCCTTCTGAAGAAATCCCCATAAAAAAGTAAATAATTTTTTTGGCAGGAACTAGCATATGAAAAGCTTTACTGTTCCCAAACTTTGTATTTTATTGTCAGGTTGTGTGTCTGTACTCCGAAGTTAGGCTGAGCCAGATTAACAGATCCTAAAGTGTACCATCATCTGGAAGCATACATGTCTCAGAACCATATATCATATCTTTTTTCTTGTAAGCATCTGATTTGCAACAGGGCCACACACACACACAAACATGGACATGCCTTTCCCAATAATTGCCTACCCTTGAAATTGGGCTGACATTATACACCTGCCTTCTCCTTCATGCCCCATTACGATAAATATGGTCAAGCTGCAAATACCTGCATCTTCCCTTTCTGGAGCATCAGACAACATAGAAACACAGAAAACAAAGGAACACAGCAAGCTGCCTTATACCAAGTCAGGCCACTGGGCCAGCTAGCTCAGTGTTATCTACACTAACTGGCAGTGACCCCCCAGGATTTCAGGCAGGGGACATTCCTGGCCCCACCTACAGTGTCTTGCCTACTCAGGCTACAAATCCTATATCCACTTACTCAGAAGTAATCCCAATTTAACTCAGCAGGGCTTCTAAGTAGAGAGGTAATAACATGCTGTTTGTGTATTTCATGAATGTGGATTGGAACCCAATTGTTTCAAGTTTTTACCTGTACATGCAGGTCCCGCTATACAAACACTCATTATATGAAAAAATTACTTGTCCAAACACAAGGAATTAGTACCGAAACTTTGCTATACAGTGGTACCTCGGGTTAAGAACTTAATTCATTCTGGAGGTCCGTTCTTAACCTGAAACGGTTCTTAACCTGAGGTACCACTTTCGCTAATGGGGCCTCCCGCTGCTGCTGCACTGCCACTGCTCAATTTCTGTTCTCATCCTGAAGCAAAGTTCTTAACCCGAGGTGCTATTTCTGGGCTAGCGGAGTCTGTAACCTGAAGTGTCTGTAACTTGAAGCATTTGTAACCAGAGGTACTACTGTACACACTGCAGATTCAGATATCCGAACAGCTAGACCTGTGTGTAGTGCTGTAAACAGATAATTGCCTCAAAACAAGCTTTAATTTTGGTGTTTTGCTGGTCTGTGGCAGCCGTTTCGTCAGAAACCATGTTAGGCGGGCAAAGAGAGATTGGACAAATAAGAACGTTCCCCCCCCCTTGTTTTCCTTTTACAAGGATTCAGAGGGATCTCCTGGGTTTTTTCATTTGTTGGTCAAAATTTTGTGCTCAGGAACACATTAGACATTTTCCTGATAGGAATCAATGGAAATCAGTGACTCATTATACAAACACTTGCCTAACAAACAATTTCCCGAGAATGCATTGTGTTCAGATAGCAAGACATTTTAACACCTTTCAGCCTGGTCACTTGACCTAGCAACCTGGTGGAATGTAAATGGCAAAAATGCAGTTATCTAAAAGAATAAGAATTAAGCATAGCAATTAGATGCTGTTTGTGGCACTGTGGTCTAAACCACTGAGCCTCTTAGGCTTGCTGATCGGAAGGTCAGTGGTACTAATCCACATGATGGGGGTGAACCCCTGTTGCTCTGTCCCAGCTTCTGCCAACCTAGCAGTTTGAAAGCACACCAGTGCAAGTAGATAAATAGGTGGGAAGGTAAGTGGCATTGCCGTGTACTCTGGCTTCCATTATGGTGTTCTGTTGCGCCAGAAGCAGTTTATTCATGCTGGCCACATAACCCGGAAAACTGTCTGTGGACAAACGCTGGCTCCCTCGGCCTGAAAGTGAGATGAGCACTGCACCCCATAGTCACCTTTGACTGGACTTAACTGTCTAGGGGTCCTTTACTTTTTTAAAACAACAACAACCCTATATGCATTTAGGCTGCTGCTCAGAGTGCTCTCTAAAACATGCTTTTTTGCCCAAGCTTTTTTTGGGGTATTGAGACAGTGCTGGCAACCCAGCCAGATGGGCGGGATCTAAATATTATTATTATTAGTAGTAGTGGTAGTAGTAAGCTACTGTAGATGTTGTGTTGCACTGCTATTTTAATGTTAGTTATAATTCTTTTATAGCTTAACTTTAAACCACCTTGAAATAGAAGGTGGCATGTACACCTTGAATAGAAGGTGGCATGTAAGTGCTTTAAAATAATCAAACATATAAACCTTCCTTTAATCTTGACTGAGCAACCCTGTAAGATAGGTCATTATCATCACATTGCAGATAGGGGGTCATTGCTGAGAGCGAGAGTGGCTTGGCTAAGGAGCCTAGTAAGTTCATGCCAAGATTTGAAGTGGGAGACTTTCGCTGCTCTGTCTTAATCACTACATTAAAAGAAATACTTGCTTTTCAATTTAAGGTTCTAGTTAGGAGCATATGTACAAGGATTTTCATCACAGAGAAGAAAAGACCATTTGCGTGAGGATGTTTTTCTTCATTTTCTTTCTATGACATTTGAGAGTGCTTCCACCACCAACAACCTCCCTTTCTTTTTTTGCCAGTGTGATAATATCATCATTATCACAGACTCATGTTTCTAATTTCTTCTTCAGGCTCCTGCATTGTTAATGTTAACTTCTACTGAACCCAACTTTGTTTTCGATCATGGAGGGTAACATTTATCTAGCTTTAGGCTGCTGCTATATAGATCCTTTAGGAGGCATGGGTTTCCAGGTTGCAGTAAAGAGCAGTAGCTCATTGCAAAAAGCAGTGAAGTCTTCTTTGGAAATAGTCTCACAATCTATTTTGATACTGAAATGTAGCTCTGCAGATATAGAATGAAACAATCTAGCAAAGTTGCAGTTGCTAATAATCTACCAGTACTGTACTGATGTTTTGTTTCCACTTAAATGCAGAGTGTTAAAACAAACTCAGGACAACCTTGGCTTAAAGTGGAAGCTAGGCTCTTCTAAACTCTCATTAATGTGTACTTGTCAGCTGTTGGACCCATTATACAGCAAGTGAGGTAGAAAATCGAGGCCATGGTGTGTTGATATTGCACGTAGTTAAACTATGGAATTTTATTATTATTCTTAGTGATGGCCACCAACTTGGATGGCTGCAATCTTCTTTTAAAGCCATGGAGAGGGCTATCCATGACTACTAGCCATGATGGCTTTGTTCTGCCTTCATGGTCAGAAGAAGCAATGCTTTCAAATTGCTAGAAATCACAGGAATGGAGAGTGCTTATGTGCTAAGGTCCTGTTTGCAGGTTTCCCACAGGCATCTGGCTGGCTACTGTGAGAACAGGATGCTGGACTAGATGGGCCACTGGCCTGATCCAGCAGACTCTTCTTATGTTCTTAATATTCCACAAGGTCTCCATTTTTGGCAGATCACCACAATCAGAGAGAGTTAGCTAGCTGGTTTCCAACAAATTGTTAGCTTTTTGGCAGCTTGATTAGCGATGGTGGGAAATAATTCATTTCCTTGTATGAATGGCAACATTTCCACCAAGGAGGATGAAGTATTCAAACTCTGATTAGCCGGTGCACTTACGCAGTGATGAACAAGCAAGGCACAAAACAAACCCTCCTATCTCATCAAACATTCCACAGATATTTGCAAAGAAAAGCAAAAGGGGGAATGTGATCATAAGGTAATGCTGCAGCCAAGTGAAAGTTTTGACACTCCAGTGTACACTCCTGATGCATGAAATCTCATGCACTGCTGTCCTGCTATGAAGAACAGTGCACATATGCTTCTGCATGTGGGATCATAGATTTGCTTAAATTGTTGACGAGCTGTCAATCATTCTTTTTCAGCAAATAACATGAACAGAAAATAACATCAAAATTTAGATTTTGTTTCTTAAAGCAGGGGTCTCTATTTCCTTTATGAAGCACTGCATATGCAGAATATTATGTTATATAAATCATGATTTTGGATTGACCAGTATTCAGGATTGTTAGGACAGAAGCAATGACCAATTGTAATAGCTGCTGATTGATATCAATGGTTAGAAATGACTGCAAAATTCTGCCATTGTCAGATATTGGGGCATTTGAAGGGGGGGGGGGTGTTCACCCTAGTTCCAATATAGATGGATAGAAAATTCTGTTAGCTTCTACAGCCTAGGAGCATTTGTTCTTGCTCACACAATCTATAAAGCTGGAAGTCCTTTGCTGCTGTCACTACTCCCATTTTAATGTCATGTGAGTTAGAGAACAACCAGTGATGCTCCTACAGATGATCTCAGTGATTGAGCTGGAGTATAAGGGCTCAGGCAATCCCTAGGGTAGCTTGGAACTAAGTTGTTCAGGACTTTGTAAATTTATAATAGAACCTGGCACCTGGCTGGGAAGTAGATGGGCAGCCAATGCAGATGTTTTAACAATGGTGTCCCATGTTGATACCTGTCTGCCCCATCATCAGTATAGCTTCCACATTCTGCACCAACTGGAATCAGGCCCAAAGGCAGTATCACATACATCTATGCTGTTTTCTGATAATACATTTTGAGTGGTAGACTTTTCTCTCTCTCAAGTAATAGAAATTGACAGAGAATTAGAGGTTCTCTCAGTACATTCTAAACATATTATATGAAAGTAAGCCCCACTGGTTATGGTAGGGCTTGCTTTTAAGTAATGTGTCCCAATATTGAAACATTTAAATATAGGTTGAGGATCACAGGGCCTGTCATTCAAAAATGATTTTGAAATTTCATTTTTCTTAAAAGTTTAAATATTTTTAAATACCATGGTTCTTGAATCAGAAAATATCTATCTATCTATCAGTCTCCTTTATTGGCATAGAATCAGAGAATAATGTCTGTCATATATCACACTTACCCACTTAAAAGTGAAAGCTTGAATTTATTTGGGTTGAAATTATCATATTGTTGTATCAGATTGTCTACTTAATAATGAAATTCTCTGTATACATTAATAGTATTATCATTTTTTTCCTTTTTCTTTTTTATAAAGCTAAGGGGAAAGATTTGCAGTCTGAAACTAAATGTGTCTATTTGGAAGTAAGTCTTGGTGATTTTGAGGCTAGGTTCAGCTTGAGTTTCCAGACTTCGGTTAGCAAAACTTCTGTAAAGCATACTTTTACCAGCAATTTTAAAAAGAAAGAAAATATTTGCAAGCATGCTTTAACCATGATACCTACTCAAATTAATCATGGAGCCTATTATAAGCTACTTTCCTTTGTATTATAAAAGGCTGTAGAATTGTTGTAATATGCTTGTGCACTGTGCTTACTTCCTACCTCCAATGCCCTGTATTTTGTTTATCTTGTGACATGGTGTGCAACTGAAACCTGTTTAACTAGAGGACAGTCTTGGGTGCTGCAATTAAAGAAGGGCATGAGAGCAAATTTTGGTTGAATGTTGCAAGAAACATTTTGATGGCAAGAGCAATGAAATCAAATCCTAGGTCACAAAGGGCTCTTCTCTGCTCTAGGCCTTCAAGTAGAAGTCATCTGTTGAAGATGCTCTAGTTCTGAGTTTAACTAAGTTATTGATGATTAATCAACTAAAATTTATTTAATCATTTGGCAGCCCTAGTTCCACCCACTCCAGTGCCTTATGCATTGCACTCTAAAATCAAGTTCTTTGCTGTCAGCTCACATATATGCAGTATAAGAGGTATATTCTATAAGTAGCAACTACTATCTGTGGCTTCAAGTATCTCTGTTCTGTATGATAAAAGCCTCTAACTATTGTGTGGACATGGGAGAAATTGAGTGCTTTTTAACAAGTGTGCTTGTAACATACATCCTTAATGCAGGCCCTTCTTTTTTACTTGACTAAGCTGAGGCCAGATTCCATAGAATTGAGGCTAACTTTGGATTTCCCCTGTACTGGGTTCAAGGCGCATTTGAAACTCACAGGAGCTTCAAAATGAGTTTGTAATGTTGCATGAGGGAAGCTGCTGTTTCAAGAGGAGGAAATGGATTTTTTTAAAAAAGGATAATCCACCAAGTTTGCACACACAACCCAGCCTAAATGAATTGTCTGGTACATGGTGCAAAACAACAAATGGGCATTTGTTTCATAAAATTTATATGTTGCTTGCTTTTTAAGGGGGGGGGAGCCCCAAAGCAGTTTACAAAAAAAGATAAAAGAATAAAATTATCAGTAAGAAAATATCAACAATTATGTAAGACTTTCAAAAAATTAAAACAACAATATTCTGAAAACAGATTAAAATTCTAACAATCTTTCTAAGCATCTGGGGAAGGCTTGTCTGAACAAAAATGTTTTTAGCATGCACCAAAAAGATTATAGTGAATGTGCTTGCCTGATATCAAGAGGCAGGGAGTTCCAAAGTGCAGGTACTGCCACACTAAACCATTGTGTTCTTACAGATATGGAACAGGTATTATGTTGTGTCTATAACAATGCCAGTTATGGGGTATATGGAGTCAGGTGATCGTAGGGAAACTAGTCCCAAGTTGTTAAGGACTTTAAATACTAACCGTAACACCTTGAACTTGACCCAGTAGCAAATTGGCCACCAGTGCAAATCTCTAAACATAGTTGTTATATGCTGACAGGGCCTCATTCCTGTCAGCAATCATCATTTGCTTTGTTAATCTGTCACTGGAACCCTGACAGTAGAGCACAAATGTTTCCTTCCTGGTTTCATGCAGCAACTGTTTTCTTTGCAACACTGACCTAGAGTGATAGCATACTGTGTCATGATACATGGTTGCTGTTGTTGTTTGTTGTCCTGCCCTGATGCTCTAATTTCTATGTTCCCGTAGGCTGCCTGTGAGATCTCAAAACTCCCCCAATTCTAGAACACAGCAAGGGTAACAGTTTGCTGTCATGCAATGGTTTATGGAAGGCATAGTCTAAACACATCATCTGCGCATAAGAATTGCTTTTCTAGGGATAATCTCATGAGTACAAGACTTTCCTTTGATAAGTTACTTAGACAGTACATTCTGATACAGGTTATCAATGTGTTTCTGCTTACTGTATGTCTACGGCACAAATTGCCACATTGGAATTGGTTCTAAAAGTTCAAGTTCCTTGGAGTCCACAATAAATTCTACTTCAGTAACAAACACTCTTACATGCTTCTGCTACTCATAGAGTTTGACGCTTTTCTCTCTTCTAATTCATGTTGAAATGTATCATTCTCCAACTGGACACATTCCTCTCTGCCTCAGCTACCTGGAGTACCTAAAACATGTCTTAGTCTTACTTTGGGCAATTTTTCAATTTAGCTCAGGTGAGCTGAGAACTGGTTTAGGTTAAAATAGAAGCAGTTTCCTGCTGTAGCCAACTAAGCCCTACTCAGTGTAGACCCACTGAAATGAATGAACCTAAGGCATGCCTGTGAATTTCAATGGGTCAGTTTGGAGTAGGACATCACCTTTAATCTACAGTTTAATATACAGAGAGCCTGCATAAATTTAAGCTGGTTCAGTTCAATTCTCATATTAACTCTGCATAGAGAAGCCAGGCAAAGTGACAGAGAGAAGGTGGAACTACTCAACACCTACTTTGCATCTGTCTTCTCCCAAAAGAAAAACAGTGCCCAACAGCATAGATGATGCAGAGAAGCAGCTGCAGCCCAAGTTAAGAAAAGAGGTGGTAAGGGAACATCTAGGTACTTTAAATGAATTTAGGTCTCCAGGGCCTGATGAACTGCCTCCAAGAGTACTAAAGTAACATATAGATGTAATCACACAGCCTCTGTCCCTTTGGACTGGAAGCAGGCAAATGTTGTCCCCATCTTGAAAAGGAGGGCTGGGGAGACGATCTAGGCAATTACCAACTGGCCCATTTGATGATGATACTAGGAAAGGTCCTAGAGCAGGGCAGTCGGTCCATGAGCACTTAGAAAAGGATGCTTTGATTATTAAGAGCCAGCATGAGTTTCTCTAAAAGAAGCCAAACCAAAGTAAGCTGCTTGATAGTGGAACAGACTACTTTGAAAGGTGGTGGACCACCCTTTGTCTTTTAAACATAGTTTGGGTGGCCATCTGTCAGGGATCTTTTTAGCTGTGATTCCTTCATTGCATTGATTCTATATCTTGAAAATACTTATTCTACCCTTTATACTTTACCCGATTAAAGAGTTATTAATTGATTACCATTGCTAAGGGGTGAGCAGTAAGAGCTTTTCCCCTGCAAGTGTCTCCCTTCCTTGAGAACACCTGCTTTTCTGTTCTCTACAGACTTCTACTTTGGAGAACTGAAAGGAGCACAAGACAAATGGCAAGCTTGGGGGACACATCTAGAGGCTCACAGAAAGATTTTCTGTATAAGACTATGCATTTCACCTGTCCACTAAAAAAGATTGCAGCTTGTGTGCATGTTTGAGGGCACCAAAGTAAGGATGCTTCCAGGTGGGTGCTTATTTGTGGCGCTGTGGTCTAAACCACTGAACCTCTTGGGCTTGCTGATTGGAAGGTTAGTGATTTGAATCCCTGCAACAGGGTGAGCTCCTGTTGCTCTGTCCCAGCTCCTGCCAACCCAGCAGTTCTAAAGCACGCCAGTGCAAGTAGATAAATAGGTACCGCTGCGGCGGGAAGGTAACGGTGTTTCCGTGTGCTCTGGCACTCGCCACGGTCCTCTGTACACCAGTAGTTGTTTAGTCATGCTGGCCACATGACCCGGAAAACTGTCTGTGGACTAACGCAGGCTCCCTTGGTCTGAAAGTGAGATGAGCGCCGCAACCCCATAGTCACCTTTGACTGCACTTAACCGTCCAGGGGTCCTTTACTTTTATCTTTACCTTACCTATTTGTGTGATCAATGCTGCTTGTAAGTTCTTTGCAAGGGCCACATGATGTCAAAATGCCAGGTCATATTTTTTCCTCATTTATTCCAGATTTACCCTTTCCATAGAAAATCTAATACTTTAAAAAAAAAAATGTTGCCAGTCACACATTTTAATGCCTGGAGAGAGAGAGAGAAGTTGTGGAAGCAGGTATACACACCAGTGTCTCCCCTTAAAGGCTGACTTCTGGACAGTGATGGCTCCCTCTGCAATTCCAAACCAGAACTGTGACAGTTGTTCCAGACCAGGGCAATCACTAGAGCAGTGTTTCCCAACCACTGTTCCGTGGCACACTAGTGTGCCGCGAGATGTTGCCTGGTGTGCCGCGGGAAAAATTAAAAAATTCGAAAGATTTTTTTTTTATATAAAGTCAAATTTTCGATTGGGGCGCCGTCACTAGATGACCCCTGGGGTTCCCTCCCTCCCTCCCACTCTGTGCCTCCCTCCTCCTCCTCCTCCGGGGAGGCCCTTCCTGGCTCTCGGCCAAGGCTTGGCGGCTGCCACTCACTCACTCACTCGCTCGCCCACCCGTCCCTCCATCCCTGCACCCGGCCTCTCCCCCTCCGTCCCCGGCGCGGGGGCTGCCGGGATCCGTAGTCCCCTCGCCCTTGGGCTCCGCGCCCACGCGGGGTGCGCGAACTACGTTTCCCAGCGTGGCCTGGCGGGCCGGGCGTTTTGTTTGAAGCGCTCTTCTCCCGGCCATGGAATGAGCGCAGCGGCGGCGGCCGGGCGGGCAGGGGCTCTTCCGCGCAGACCCCGCGCAGCCTGCCTGTGCCCCCACAGAGATCGGGTGGCAGGATGGAGCCCGGGGATCCCCGCGGAGGCGGAGCGGCGGAGGCGGAGGCTGCCCCCCAGGTAGGGCTGCGTCGGGGGTTTTTTTATTTTTGCAATGCTGCATCCGCGCCGGAGGGGACGCATCGGACCGCGGGGAGACCCCTTGGCGGGCGTGCAAGGCAATGCATGCGTGCAGGCGTCGCATGGAGTGCAGTGCAATGCAATGGGAACGCGGCGCCCTGCATGCATGCATGCAACTTCCACCGGCGCTCCGGACTTGGCAGGTGAGGGGGTTCCCCAGTGGGCGGCAGAGAGAGCCGGGAGGGCGAAGGGGAGCCGGGGGGAGCAGCGCTGCTCCCCGAGCTGAGCCAGGGGGGAAACTTCGGCGTCGTTGCACCGGGTGTTGGAAGCGGAGGCTGGCGGGGGCCCCTCACCTGCAAAACCTGGTCGCCTCTCATATATTTCGTGCATTGCATTCATCGCCCGCTTTCTCCTCCAAGGAGCTACCGGGGGCGTGCGTGGTTCTCCCCGTGTTATCCTCGCAACAACAGCCCTGCGAGGTGGGTCAGGCGAGTGGCCCAAGGGAGCACCCAGGGATTGTCCTGGCCAGGTGGGGTGATTTGAACCCTGCTCTCTGCCCGGTCTTCGTCCTCATTTAGCCCCCACATGTGCATGACTGTGCATGACTGAGGTTTTCCCCCCTCGTCTTGGCTATGGTGTGAGTCTGTGCTGTTAATTAATGGGGTTCTGCCTTCGGAGAAGATGAGCCAGCCCTCAAGGAGGTGATTATGTAATTTGCTAGCAATTCATGTCCCTCCCGGCGTGACGCTGCGCGCTGACGTCACGGGGCTGTAATGGTGGTGTGCCTCGAGATTTTTTTCATGAAACAAGTGTGCCTTTGCCCAAAAAAGGTTGGGAAACACTGCACTAGAGGAGGAGCCTTGTGTTCCTGCTTGAGTGGTATAGCATGACCTGGCCCACCTGTAGACATGTGCTTCAAGTCCCATCTTTTTATTTCTACTAATAGGGAAATCCCTAAACCAGGAAAATCCTGCATAGTTTCAGGTCAAGTGTTTGCTTTTAGGAGTGTTAAACTTTTTTAAAAAGCTGTTTAAGCTATTTTAAGGAGGTAGTTTTCAACTGTTTTAATTGTATTAGTATTGATATGCCTGCCACATATATCTGTATGTCCTTTGAATATACAGGGTATAAAGCTATAATAATAATAATAATAATAATAATAATAATAATAATAATAATAGTGGATTTGAATAAATACTGATTTTGTAGAGTTTTCTATCTAGTATTTGACTCTTCAGAGTTAATAAGCTGCCAAACGTTTGGCATATCACCCCCTCCCTTCTCCAGATACTAGTGATCTTTGTAACCCTTTGAAATAATACAAAAAGTGTGTGTGTGTGTGTGTGTGTGTGTGTGAGAGAGAGAGAGAGAGAGAGAGAGACAGACAGACAGACAGACAGACAGACAGACAGACAGAAAGAAAGAGATGAAATGGAAGTAGGATTACTGAAAGTCACCAGCTAAGATGGTCAGGACATAGATTTTGTAAATGCTTATTTATTTAGTAAGCATCTTCAGGGTCTCACTTTCTGCACTACTATAGTCTTTCTTAATAGTGTGTCTTCTCAGGCTTCCTCATAGTGGACTTCACCAAGTCAGGAAAACAACCCTGTTAAAGCTTTTTCAAGTGTAAGACAGGTTAAGGTTATGTACACATTACCATTTGCTCTTGCTCCAGCATGCCCCTACTGCTGATATTTGAAGCCAAGAATGCACAGTGTTAGCCACAATTTATCTGTATCCTGTAGCTTATACAGAAATACTCCTGTTTGAGGTGCTTCCCCTCAAACCATCTTCCATCCAATTTGAAAATGAAAGCTGCAGTTCAGCTGAGGTGTGTACTGTTTGGACCACTGTTGCACACTGAATAGGAGTTCAGAGAGTGTGTTTGCAATTGCAGGGAGGCAAAACAGATAATTGGCTTCAGGTGAAGAAACCCTCTCCACCCTTCTGTTACGAGCAGCGGTGTAAAACAACAACTTGAAACGTGGGTGGGGGTGGGATGGTGTTTCTGCTTTTTAAGCCACTAATGTGCACATCACCTTAAACTGAAGAGGAGCATCAGTCACTCCTTGCCATGAACAAGGGACTTCACTGGCGTTGATGTACCCACAACTAATCTCTCCAGCAAATGGGTTTAGAAGAGAGAGAAAAATAAGTCACCCTGCTGACCTCTAACACAAGCAATCAACTCAACAGTTAGCCATATGAAACTGGGAAATGCATTGGAGATGCAGAGTGGCAGCTCATTAGGGAATAGCGTATCTTCCATGGCAACTGCCTGCATCACCCTATGGAGGCCCACCTCACACTGAGAAAACTATTCAGTCCTGGCCAGAGCTGAAAGCAGCATGGTAGGCTACATAAGACCACTTATCTAACTCAGAAACTGTCAGACTTAGGGTTTTGGGGTTGTTGTTGTGGTGTTTTGCTTCTTATAAAGTTGCTAATCACAATCCCAGAAACCAGCCAGGAGCAAGCCAGGTTGGAAGTTGTGTGTGTGTGTATGTTTTCTGAGGCCATGAATGAGACAATGAAGGGTTAAAAGGCAACAACCATTTCCCCATTATCTTGTTCAAAAAGTGCCTTTTTAAAAGTCCATATGGTGACTTCCTCTCGACCTGCTTTCCCATCCTCATCTCTTTGCCATGGCTGTCACTTATAAAGAATCACTTGACTTTACAATAACAAATTCAAAAGGCGAGAGAATATAATCTGTTGATCCACAAAGAATTGGAATAAAGAACACCCCCACTGCTCCAGTTATCATTCCCATAGCGGTAGTGATATTATTGATGTGATTGCTATGCTAATTTCTATTGCGGGGGTGGGGGGGAAGTGTATTTTGGAATTTGTTCAAAGAGAATTTCCAGACATGTTAAATGGTGAAGTGCGGAGTGAATTTCAAAACTTTGGAAGGCGGGACATGAAAACTGGTCTCTTCTTCCCCACATTTCTAGGACCAGTCTTAAAGAACTGCTCTTAAACTTCTTCAAAACAAAAGCAAAAAACAAAAAAGTCAGGAGGGGTGGGGGAAGAGAAACTTCCTTAAAAAAAATTCCTTTCGGAAATCTCTTTTTTGGGGGCAGCTTATTAAAAAGTCATCCCATTTGTATGAGGGATGGGGGGGGGGTGGAACCTCATATAATGTGAAGAACGAGTAAGCATCCCTCTCAAATCGGATGGAAAGGAATAATGGGAACATTTAAGGAAGAGAGTAATTAAACACACCGCCCTTCCCACTCACATACTTTTATTATTCTTTCGGGGAATTGCCAGAAATCTAACCCCACCTCCACTTGCATGGACTTCTGCGTTTATGTTAGAAGATTTCTGCTTGTGATGTTGTTTCTGCTTTCTTTCTTTCTTTCTCTCTTTCTCTCTTTTTTTTAACGGCATAAACTGATTTAAAATGTATGCCAGTCATCTTCAGGGAACTCATTTCAGTTGAGATGAAACTAGTGTTACCTGAATCAATGTTTTAAGTGTCCCTGTGGCTCGGCATTTTGAATAATCAATCTGTCTCCATCTCTTCTTAATCATGCGCATCACAGTCTTCTCTTTATTTGTCAGCTCGTTCGGATCTTGCCTTTCTCTCTCTCCCTCTCTCTCCCACCGCCCCCCTTCCTATTAACATGCCCCTAATGTCGTGAGCTAGCTTTTTCCTTTTAAAAGAAGCTGATGTATTTTGATACTTTTTTTATTATGACTAAATCTCTTTTTTTCCCATAATTACCCCACAATCATTATATAATCCCATCACAAAGAGTCTATTGAGGCACCATGCTTTTGTCAACTATGGGACACAGAATCCATAATTGCATTATTCAGCTTTCTCTCCCCCCCACTCCATTTTGACCCCCCTTCTGCCCCGCTTCCCTCTCTTCTTTTACTTCAGTAGCCACACATACCCCCTACTCCCCGTTTCTCACCTTCTGCTGGGCTACAGATTATTTCCTAGACCTTCCTCAGCAGATCAACCTTGCTAAAGTTGCTGGCTTTTCTTTTCCTTTAAAGTTATCTGCTTTATAATATAAGCATTGGAGCGCAGGAGGAGGAGGGGGGGAGTGGGAATCTCATATTTTAAATCTATATCTATATATACCCCCCCCCCATTATTCCAGACCCATAAGGCAAAAAGAACCTTCATGGCGTGTTTTCCCCCCTCCCTCTTTCTTTCTTTCGTTCCCTTTTTTTCCCCTGGAAGTTTAATTACCGTATGCTAATTTCCTTGCCTACTACGTGATTAATTAAAATCATATTTTCATAATCATTTGGCACTAGTATTGTCTTCGTACCATCATGATCTCCTCTCCCTCTCCCTCTCTCCTCTTCTCCCCCCCTCTCTTTCCCCTAAATAGTGTATGTAAATAAAGTCAGCCTTAATGGAAAGCATCAAAATGCAACGCTGAGGACCTTTCTCTGTTTGCATGCGTGCGATTGGCAACATAACTGCTTATTTACATTAAATACGCCACAAGGTTACAGTGCAGATCAACGTCACTTTATCGTTGATTACTTCTCTTAAGCGCCGGAGCGTCTTGGACGGATGCTGCGCGATCCAGCCGGCCGCTGAGCTTCCCCCTGGAGTTTTCCAAAGAAGCAGACTTGAAATAGTTTCCAGAGCAGGTAAGAAGCGATGCTTAAATACTCAACCCCCCCTCTCCACCTCCTCGCTTGCTCGAGCCCCCCCTCTTCGCTCTGCCTTTTTTTTTTTTCCTTTCCTCCCCTAAATGGGGAAAGATCTTCGGATTTGTTTAGGGAAAATGACAGGCGAGGGAGGGGAGAGGGTTGATCGAGGCTGGATCCTTAACAGCAGCAGCAGCGGCGACGGGTGGGTGGGAGGCTGGAGTGGCGGCGATGTGGGGGGGGGGAATCTTAGAGAAACGGCTCGGTTTTTTAATAAGTGTGTTTACACGGGCTCAAGGTCATGCCCCAAACTGCTCGGTGTTAAATGCTCCCCCCCTTTTTTTAGTTGCTTAGGCAGAAAAAGGAGCGAGCGAACGAGCGAGGGGGGAGGAAAATGGACGTTCCCAGCCCCCATTCTTTTGTAGATTATTATATCAAGGGGTTGAGCATTTGGCTCATCAAAGCTAAATGCCGCAAGACCTATCTAGTTGCTGTGAATTATGCCAAGGCGACAATGGAGTGGTGCCTTTTGAATGCTACAATGCTTTTCACCTACCAGATCGGGGAGGGGGAATCCAAAGCAGAGGAGAGAGCGAGCGAGCCGGGGATGTCTTGCGATGTTGCCTGATCGCTATCAAGGAAGAAGAGAAAAGGGGGGTCCTCCTGCAACCCCCCCCCAAAAAGCGACAGATGAAAATAACACCTCCTTCCCACCCCCACCTCCCTGTCCTTGGGATGGCTGGGCAAGATTTCGGGGGAGTCAGCCTGGCCGATCGGAGTTCCTCTCCTTGGTCACTTTCTCTCTCTCTCCACACGCCCCCCCCAGCCACCCACCCCGCGTTTCTCAGCCCGAGCAAATGATCAAGTCAATCATGTGGGGGATATGCTTCATTATTCATTGAACACAATCTTTTTGCAACGCTCCGCTTACGTGCAGGGGAGTTTCTCGTACCGTAAAACAAAACAAAATAAAAAATAAAAGATTGGGAAGGTAAGGAGAGACAAAAGGGACGCCCCTGCTGGGTTGTTTATTTGCTCCTCTTTTTTATTTTTTTTGGAAGAGGGGGGAAAAAGATAAAGAGATAAGAGAATTTGGGTGGGGGGGAGGACCGGAGTTTTAAAAATATCTATCTTTCTAAAAAGCAGGGTGCCCCCCAGACGTTGCCAAAGTCAGTTTGGAGTCCTTTCTCTCTCTCTCTCCACCCCCCCCCCCTTTGCATCATCGCAACAGGGCCTGCGTGATTAAAAAATACAGTATAATTAAATATCCATAGCAGTGACGTTTGCGAGCAAAGGCTGTCAGGGGAGAGAAGAATGAAAGGAGCAAAGGAGCCATTGCATGGCGCTGTAGAACTTAGCCTGGAGGAGAGATCGAGCGAGCGAGCGAGCCTGGAGAGCCAGCGCGGCTCTGGCTGGGTCTCTCTTTAAATCCGTTACTTTCGCGGGGTGTGCGCGCGTGTGTTTATGTGCCGGGGACATGGAGAAAGGCAAAAACTTCCCCCGGATTTTTTTTAAAAAATAAACATAGTTGGAGGATTTAAGACCCCCCTCCCTCTCAAGTTGCCCAGAAACTTTTCATTAGGTTTTTTCTTTCTTTCTTTCTTAAAAAAAGGAATTGGTGCAATGCAAACTTCTGCAAAAGTGCCTCCTTTCCCACGTGCGCGGGTTGCATCCTCCCCTTTCTTTGGGATTCTTCAGGGGCAAACCGAGAGATGTAAAAAAGAACAAGGCGACCCCCCTCCCCCGCGCAAAAACCCCCAACAACAACAAACCACCCCTCCAAACCTTTTAACACCTCTTTCCCCAGCCCCGGAATCAATGGCGACCAAAAGTTTCGCTTCTTCGCCGTGCCCCGCGCGTGCCAAAACTTCTGCCGCGCTGCTGCCTTCGCAGCGAGCCCTGCCATTTTGTGCCCGGGTCTGCTCGACCTCTGCTTAGCGAGAAGCGCGCCTGGGCTTGAGGTTGCGGTGGGGGGTGGGCTTTGCACTTGTCTTTCGGAGCAGTTCAAAATGCTTCTTTTTGGGGGGCTGGGGAGTAGGCAAGGGATTGCTTTGCGGGTGGGGTGGTGGGCAGCAGGGAATTGGAAGAAGGAGCAGGCATGAGATCTGCCCCTCCACCCTCTTCCCACCGGAAGCAGGCAGCAAGCACCTGCCAGACAGGAATCCAGGGCATTTGGGAGACACGACCTCAAGTAACAGGTTAAAAGGGAAACTTAACGTGGAGAGAGGGAGCGGTGGGGGCGATTCCTGCAAGCGGGTGGTACGGAAAGCAGCACCTCGGACTTGCCTTCTTTACAGGGTGGGTGGAAGAGGGTTTTTTTTAAATATATGTAGGAAGACTTGGGAGCGAGGTTGTTGAAGTGGCTGCCCCTGATCTTCTTTCCGGGGTGGTGTGTGTGTGTGGGGGGGGGGGGTTGGCTGCCTTCTACTAGTCTCTGCATCAATTTTATTTTGTGGGGGGAAATACAGTCATAGACTTCTTTTTTTTTAAAAAAAAGCAACTTATGTTTTTCAGCACTAAAAAGTTGTTTAAGAAAATATGTAAATAAAGAGAAGGCTTTGATACCACAGTAGGAAAAAAAATCCCAGCTCTTGAGGTGCTCATCTGTTGCAATGGGGCCATTATTTAATAATAAAGAGATAAGGAGCAAGTGGAGGGGGGAAAGGAAAGAAACCTAGAATTGGGAAACTTTAAAAAGCAAACCAATACTCTCCGTTTCTCTCTGTGTAAAACAATGGGCATTTAATTAGATTTTTTTAAAGTTTTGTTTTTAAAACAAACACCTCGCAGTTTACCAAAGGCTCTAAATAAACGAGTTAAATATGCATATATATAATTTTTTTGGGGGGGGTGTTGTTTGGTTGGGGCCTGGCTAATGTCACCACCATGCTGGTATTTTATGCGTAATCATTTGGTAGGTAACTCGAAATTCCAAGTGTCTGGGGAGGAGAGAATAGAAATTTGCAAAACAACAACAAAACAGGGGGAAGAGAGAGAGAGAGGGCGAATGGTCGGACTGGAGGCTCTCTGGAGGTGCAATGGGTGCTATTGTCGGAGGGTTTTTTGTTGAGCGGATATTGTTATGTCTATAATAGTGTCTAGGCGGAGACGTGAGTTGTCAGAGCCCTTCATTTTCACTTTAGCAGAACATGAGAGCTGGGGGGGGGGGAGAGGAGCCCTTGCAACGCTAAGTTTGCCTGCCTCTGCTTTTGCTCGTCAAAATGCAAACAATGAGGAAACGGGGAAGGAGATAAGAGGCTGCCGGAGGAAGGAGTCGGTCCTGGGAAGTGGGAGCGAAAAAGGACCGCTGGAGAAACAGGCATGTGTCTTTCTTCCACTGCTCGAGACAGGCGGACATGGGATCTACTTTTAAAGATTTCTCTCTCTCTCTCTCTCTCTCTCTCTCTCTCTCTCTCTCTCTCTCTCTCTCTCTCTCTCTCTGTGTGTGTGTGTGTGTGTGTTTTCCCTCCTCTCTCTCCTCTCTGTGCAGTTTAAAATAATTCCAACAGGGGCCGTCTTTGCTGAGCTGATCTGCTTTGCTTGCCACAGATAGCACTGGTGGTGGCTTCCTTGCTTGTGTGTGTGTGTGAGAGAGAGAGATGGGGGGAGCTTATTTTAAGTGTCATAATTAAGTTTAGGAGCCTTGTTTGGGCTCATTCAGGACTGAGAATAAGGAAGGCTGGCTGCATTTAGCTCTTTCTTTTTCCCTTTTCTTTTAAGAAATTCTTCTGTAAGGGGTTGGCCGAACGCCTTTGCACATCGAGGCTTGGAGAATGATGTTTTCTTTCATAGTTTAATATTAGCAACTATATTTTTAACCGTTTCCACTGGATTTGATTATTTGTGTGGAAAATATTCCCCCCCACCTTTTCCCTCTGTGCCGTTCGATCACTCAAATCTTTGTTCATTGTTCACTGACTTTGGAAGAAGGCGCTTTAAGTGTATAAAAAGAAGGGGGAGCCCTCCCCACCATCTCCTGGCTGGTTTGATGTTGAAATAGTAAACCTGAATGAGAGGGGGGTGGTGATGGTGGTGGACATTTGCAGCTTTAATTAACTTCGAGATGCTTCAACAAGGACCAGAGCGTTGCTGGTGACGTTGCTTCATAAATCTGCCCTGTGAAGGGTGTGTTGGATAGAAGTATTTACAATATCACCATCTGATTGAATATTCACTACCTATCGGGGGAGCAGATTTGCATAATTTGGATTTTTTTTTCCATTGAAAGAAACTTATTTGCAAACCAAACCAAAACCTCTAGAAGTCCCCCAAACCCAGCTGCTTCGATCTTCATGATTATTCAGGGTTCAAACATAACTGAAAAGTAAGTGACCTGCGAAAGTGCATCAATAGGTTGTGTAAATAAAAGCCAAAGGGCTTTGGGATGGGTCTGCAATTCACTATGTGATCTCTTTGGGTGCTTCTCAATAGCAGTTTTGTTTTCATGTAGCATTGGGAGTTTTAATTTATTATGACTATGATTATGATTTATTTTGCCTTCCTAACTTTCCCACTTCCTATCGCTTATTATACAAGGTGAGGTTTTCCTTACAATGCCTATGAATACCTGCTGTGATGCTCTTGGGGTGTTTGTGTATTTGCATGTGTAGGGAATAAAATGCTTAAAACGTTTGTAATTTTGGGGGAATTGGTGCTCCGTATACTTGCTGCTGTTGTCAGAGGCTGAAGCGTGTTGCTTTGAGTCCTTGTCATTGAATAGTTCATAAAGAGCTTAGTTACTCAAAGGTCTCTGTGTTTACATGTCTGTAAAGTTATGTGGTCATCTGTATTATTTTATATCTACCTGTGTAAAACCAGAGGAGAAACTGAGCTATATAGCACGTAATAAAAAATGTAGAAGGCTGATTTCTAATTGTATGCCTTTCACCTCATCCTCTTACAGTAGTAAAGATCACTGGAGTAATGAGAAATGTCTGAAATCTTGATGTACGTTTGAGGATAGCTGACAGCTATTCCTAACAAAGTGGCTGATATTAAATCTGGTCAATTTCTCCAAATGGGGCTGTTTTTTAAGTATTGTTTTTAAAACATTATTTATTTGTATGAGTTTCTTTTTTAAAAAAAGACTCACCAGGGTTTTCAAGAGGGTTTTTAACCAGGATTTTTAAGAGCCTTCAAATGCCTCCCAAAAGGAAAGGAGGGATGTGGCAAAATTGAACCAGAGGATCAAAAGTGTAAAAGTGGGCAAGTGCTGTGGTGTGGTGTGTGCCCCTCCATGCTGAAGGCTGTTTTAGTTATGATGTCATTCTGATAGTGGAGAGTGAATGTCTCCAGATTCTACCATTAAACGCTTGGCCGATCTGCCTGATAATGATAGCATTGACATGTCTGCACTTTGACAATTGCAAGCCTTATGCGCCCTATGAATTAACTTCTTCTTTCCCCTATGAAGCGAGAGCTCTCCAGCTTTAAGACCTGCAAATGCAACAGCACTTTTGTTGGCTGAGCCTTCTCATTGCTTTTAACAAAATATCTCTCCCTAAATTAAACAAACAGGAGGAGGACTTGTAGGTCCTTTCAGCATCCCAAGTTCACGTTAGCATCAAGTTGCTTTAAGGGTACCCAGTGTAGCAGCCAGTTTGGGCCCTAATATCATTAGCTGCATAATCTCTATTTTCAGCATGGCTAGATTAATATGGGGTTTGATTTATTACAAGACGAACAGCTTCAGAGAAACACACATCCCAAGTGTTTGTTTTCTCTTTATGCTCTTTTTTGTGCTTTCTTTAATCACTTTACAATGCATCCTCTGTAATATTTTGCCCCCTTAAATGCAGCATTCATAAGTGAAATGCCTCAGCTTAATTGGAAATGCATATCTATTTTAATTTGACACATCCCTTTAAAGTTGGTTTGTCCGTAATACCTTAATGTTTCAAAGAAAATCAGTTGCAATTTATAATCCAGTTTCTGTTGGCATTTCCCCGGCGACATGGAATATTTATGAATACATGCTCTTTTTTCAGGTGTTACTTTGGGTTCATCAGAACAGAAAGTATATAACAATAAAACCCTCATTGTTTTCAGCTATGTTCAATCATTTAAGTAGGCTATTTATTTACTATTTAGATGCTGGTGTTACGCCGTACTAAACAGATTTGCATGTGAAACAGTCTATATTATGCTCACTTGTGCTGGACTTAACCAAAATTGCGTTAGTGTCCCCCAAATTATTTCCACTCAAAGGCAACATTTTGCCAAAGAGTTAGCAAAAAGATAAGTAAGTCTGTAGAGAATACTTTAAATAAATTTGTAAAGGCACTTCCATTATCACGATGGAAAAGTTATTGTTTTTCAGGATGCTTAACTTCTTAGCCACACTTCAGATCTTCAGTAAGCAGCAACTTGTTTAGAGTTCACCAGAGATTTAAGGAAACGCTCCTGAATTTGTATCCATGCTGGATGCCATAACATAACCTGTTCCTTCAAAACAGCGGATAGTGAGAAATGTACAAGTTGCAGCATCAGTTTCACTGCTTTAGCTTGTAGCAATTCTGGGATCAGAAATTGCCAGATCTTCAGGAAAGAAAGCTTGACACATTTGTTTCTTTATATACCATGGAAGCCTAAGGTGACCATGGGCATTTGCATTATAACAGACCTAAAAAACCCACCAGTGCATTAATATGAGCTGTAGTTTTCCTTAAACAAGCACAAGTTTTTCTCAAGTGAAGCTCATTCCCCCGCCCTCTTCCCAACTCCCCATCACCCTTCTCAGAATGTTCTTTCATTTAAAATGTGCACTGTGGATTGCACACAGGTGTCTTTGGAGTGCTTCTAATAGAAAAGCATTGAGTTGAATTTATATGAACTTTCTAAAAAGAAAAAAAAAGCCAGAAGGAAGCGCAAATTAATTTTTCCAGGTTGAATGAGGAGCTTTCCATTTTTTTAAAAAAGCACCTCTGATTTCACATTACCTGCTAAACCTAAGAAATACCTGTTACATAAATTCTTTCTGGTTTCTGAATAAATATACTTAGGATTAATATGAGACTAAAAGCAGGGTATATTATGAACATTTTGTTTTTTAAAAAACTCAATTCACATCGTCCAGTTTTTGCTTCAAGCCATACTTTTGATCCTCTGTATGATGTTTGGTATTAAGGAAAAGAAAAGAAAAACAGGTGGGCGCGCGGGCAGGAGAAACATTGCAATACCTTTTTTTGTAAATATATATTTTTTTAAATAATCTGAAATACTGAGTTCGTTCTTCCAGAATATTCCCTTTATATGTGTGTGTTTATGTACACACACACACACACACACACACACACACACACACACACACTTGCAGAAGGAGAAGAAAGGCTGGTATATGCTGAAGGAAGACATTTATGTAAAAGTGCATAACTTTGGAGGAGAAAGTGGGGGTCAGTTAAACTTGTGAGTTGGTCCACTTCTCTAGTTGCAGTATCAGAACTGAGTGATTTTGGTCAGGGGGATGAAAAATTGAACTTCTAAAAAATAAAATGCAGTACTGAGAATCAGACCTTGAGCTTGAGACTATTTATGATCTGACGGGTGTTTGATGGTCATCTTGGAATGGATTGATGTCATCTGTCTATTTCCTCATGTCTCCGTGGGAAAAATAACCCAGCAGAACATTGCTAGAATGATAAGAATAGGTAGAGTTAACCGCAGGATATGAATGATCTTTTTCGTTTCTCCCAGTGATCAACGGGAAATTTGATAATACGTCTTTTGGTTCAGGTGAGGAAATACTTTATCATCATTTCCTTTCTACACTAGGGGAGTGACTAAACTGAAAACTTCTAATAGACGAGTTGCAATCTTGTGATTCTAATATCTAAAAGTATGTAGAATTAAACAGATGGACCACAATGAATATTCTTGGAAGTATAACTGCAGTTCTTCTAGTGAGCTGTGCTTATCTCTCCCTATCCCATCGGATAGAGCTTGTGAAGTGCAGTCCTCTGCATGTTTACTCAGAAGTAAATTCCACTGTGCTCAGTGGAGCATTGCTTCCAGTTAAGTGTTCATAGGATTGTAGCCTAGATGTGTTAATGTTTGCTGCAATTTATATCTTTAAAAGTATACCAGACCAAACTGGTGTTTGAAGGCTTCAGGTTTGTTAAGTTAGACTATAACATATAAAAGACAAACAGTTTTGTTGCAATATTGTTATGATTTAAACACAAATCAAGGAAATGACGCAAAAGCAGCACCAGCAGTTTCAGAATCTGACCCCTTGTATTTCACTGTGCAAAGTTGCATTCGTGATCATTTGTCAGAGCCTTGCAACCAAGGGAAGAATAACATGGGATTCGCTCTCTTTCATAAAAAGGGCTAACATTGTAAAATTCACATCATCACCCATTGCGGTAGGACTTCGTGGAAGAAAAGGCTATCAAGGCTTCATTGGCAAACACCAATAATGCTTAACATCTGCATGGGTGCTGTTCTGTGACTTCAGAGCTGTGCAGATGTACAAAGATGCACAGCTGGAGCGCAGGAAGGTGATGTCTGTACAAGCCTCAGAATAAAAGCTCTGGCAGCATTGGTGAAACTCAAATTGGTGAATATTTTATCAGTGAAAATGATGAAAACTGTGGGCAACTTTATGCTAAACGTGGCTGATATATGAGACTGGTTGGCCTTTTTCCTGTTCTTTAAAAGTTCTTATATTGATGAATCTGCAAGGATGTGCAATGATTAGGTTTCATTTTGATATACAGCAGTATTATGGTCTCCATAGGCTTGCATTGACATTTCCTTCGGAGCTGTGTGATGGAACTAAGTGGAAAAGGCTGAGTGCCACTCAGGAATTTGCTTCTTCTACCTTTTTTGAGGGTGGGAATTGCATTAAGGATGGTGATACAGGGGTATCCACAATGAAGCCATAGCATCAGTGTCAGAAACAACTGATTTGAAACAACCATTTGATTGGAACAGCCTGTCAAGTTGAGCTTCTGCTTTTCGTATTATTGAGAAGTATCAGAGTTTTTGTGTGCGTGTGTGCTTTAAACTGTTGCTTTTAAATGTCCTTTTTTCATCAGAGTCCTCTACATTTGCAAGAATGTCTGCAAGCTCCAAGGGGTGGCTTCTAAGGCTGGATGGGAAATGTGCACTACATGAGTTAGCCCAGGAAACTCATGGAAGTGCCCAGGACTTGGGAATAAAGAAGACGCTACATTCTTGAGCTTGTCCAGGGCCCGATCTGCACTATACATTTAAAGCAATATTCTTCCACTTAAAACAGTTTTCCCAAAGAACCCTGGGAAATGTAGTTTCTTAAGCATGATTGACAGGTTAGAAAATCCCTGTTCTCCTCACAAAACTACAGTTCTCAGAAAGGTTTAACAGTCACCTCCCCCTCCCGAAGTTCTCTGCACTAATACAGGCATGTACGCATTTATGCGACTTCATTTCATACAACAAAATATAATATATTATTGTGGTGATATTCAACTTAAGTTTTACCCAGAGTAGATTAATGAATATGACCAAGTTATCTCTATCAATTTTAATAGGTCTAATCTGAGTTCAGTTTAGTTGAAAACCACTCGTATGTTCCTGTTAACAACTTTTTATTTATTAATCAACTGTATAGATGGTTCTTCATAACATAGTAATCAAAGGGCAGTTTCCAAAAAAGTATCTAAAAATATAATGCAAATAAATCAAATACTGATACAACACCATATTGATACAATACTAATATACTAAAATTGAATACAAAACAGTTACAGGGATAGGATCAGATCAGACAGATTAAGACCTTAGGTACTAGTTATAATCCAAAGTAAGGTCTTGTTCTGTATCAGCACAAAACATGCTGTTGCTGCCCCTCAGAACTGCAAGCAGGGCTCAGGCTGCCAATCTCAGAGCTTGGACCAGTCTGTACAGTGGTACCTCGGGTTAAGAACTTAATTCGTTCTGGAGGTCCGTTCTTAACCTGAAACGGTTCTTAACCTAAGGTACCACTTTAGCTAATGGGGCCTCCTGCTGCCACCGCACCACCACCGCACGATTTCTGTTCTCATCCTGAAGCAAAGTTCTTAACCTGAGGTACCACTTTAGCTAATGGGGCCTCCTGCTGCCACCGCACCACCACCGCACAATTTCTGTTCTCATCCTGAAGCAAAGTTCTTAACCTGAGGTAATATTTCTGGGTTAGTGGAGTCTGTAACCTGAAGCATCTGTAACCTGAGGTACCACTGTATATGCAAAGGCACTCTGACAAGTACCTGAGTCCAGTGAGAAATCCTGATAACACTTTATTGAGAAAACTGAACAGAACATTGTGTAAACTGTGAGGAGAAATGGACAGAGGGGTTCCTGCCCTTTTATACTTCAAGTTTTGTACGTAGCAGGAGAAACATTCAGGCAAACACACAGAGGCAAAACTCCCTCAGAACTACACAACCATTCAGAGCATGAGCTGCCTCAGTGAGGATCATGCTTGGTTGCTAAGCAGCATTTCACTCTTGACCATGGGTGGCACCAGAAGTGGGACGGTGGGCAAGCCCCCCACAAACATGGAGCTCTGCCCTTGCCCCCTTGCTGGAGGTTAGTAATTAACATATGCTATTGTTATTATTTCAGAGAACTTAATATGTAGGACACAGCTTGCCCACCTAGCAATATACTTCGTGCATATGGTGCCCCCACCAATTTATTTTTTTCTGGTGCTGCCATTGCTCTTGGCTAGTTGACTTGAATCTTAACAGAATTAACATTTAAGTTACAAACAGAATGATCCCTGCTGCTGCACCTCCATCAAAAACTCAGGCCTTGAATTGGGCCAGGTAACCTATAAGTCAGCCTTTACAAGTTGTGCAGAATGGGTGTTACATGACTTAGTGCATAAGCACCTGCTAGCACTCTAGGATCACCATTCTGCACCTGCTGCCATTTCCAGAAGCCTCAATACAGAGCTCATTACAGGAATCACGACGTGAGGTTTCGGGGAATGGCTGTGACTGGCAAACTAGTCAGAGCTGGAAACAGGCACTTCTTGCTAAATGATGAGTTTGGCAGGTTGTAGCTGAGAAGCAGTGTATAAATGTTTCAAATAAATAAAATAATGTAGATTCACCTGTTGCAAAATTAAAGGGACCGCCCCCTTTTTAGGGCTTACTTAGTTGATTTCATTGTGTTCCCTTGGAATTTAACTTTTTTTGCTCACATACCTTGTTATGGGGGGAAAAACGGGGATTTTCTTAGCTTTATGCAACCTTTCACCCAAATCTTGGATACATTTAAGAGGCAGTCTGGGGGTGTGTGTCCCCCTCCCCATCTCAGACATTTCTGTTGAAGACTTATGAAACTGGAAGTAGAGGGAGTGTCTGTTTGGATCCAGCTTTAGGCAGTGCACTGCTAAAACCAAAAGGTTTTGTTTTTGTTTTTTTTAAGACAGTTGAAAAAAACACCTGTTGTCTGGGTTTAGAATCTGAACAAGTTGCAACTTTCCCCTTTTAGGGTCCATTTAATAATATATTGTTCCCAATCTGCCAGCTGTGGTTAGAACAGGTGAACATGGTTAGCACTAACCAGAAATTGTCTTGTAACTGAAATTTGAAACCAGGTTTGAAGTTCTGGAGATGAAGGAATCTGATTAGCACGAGGTGCAGTTGACTTCAGGTTAGAAGAACATGTGAGGGGGTTGTGGCGTTATGAGGCTTTGTAGATAAGGGCTGTGCACACATTGCCATGTACTGTGGCTCCAGTGCGCTCTCATTAGTGGTATTTGAAGTTTGTGTACACTTAATGTTTGCCACAATTCATCCTGTATCCTGTAGTTTATTGAGAAAAACTGCTGCTTGGTGTGTTTCTTCTCAAACTAGTTTCTATCTGATTTGAAAATGGCAACCATTTCTTGGGATTGGGGTGAGCGGGAGACAGGACCTTGTGCTACTTTGTGTTTTTTTGGATAAAGAGAGAGATTCCATTTCTATCTGGCAGCTTACTTGGTTTTGTTCCCATTTTGAAAGACAGCAGACGAGTCTCTGTGATCCATGTCAGCCAGGCTATCTATATCTATCTATCTATCTATCTATCTATCTATCTATCTATCTATCTATCTATCTATCTATCTAAGGACCCCTAATATGCAGATCTGTGTTTAGGGGTGAAGCCCACTGGATAATTTTAAATTGGCAATGCAGTTCTTAAAATTAAAACCTAACAAAACACCCCTAATTTAATGGATCCGTTCTGTATCATAAATATGCCGTAGGACTGTGGTAACTTTTTGCGTTGCTGAAAGTTATAGGTGTTAAGTTTCCCTTTAGAAGCAAGCAGAATTATGACACTGAAATACTGCTGGAACTTTAATAATAGCATAATAGGTCTAATAGCTAATGAAACATCATGCTTGACAGCATTGTTCCTAGAAATATAGCTATATAGAGAAGTTTGAAATATCTAGGTCATCATAAGGATGTATATGATTTACCTATATGTAGTCAAGTTCAGAAAAGTTTCTGCTTCCAGATACAAGGAGATAGTGAAATAAGTCCTAGTCCAATTGGACCCAATGAAATCAATGGGCTTGCTCTGAGTATGACTTAGTTGGATATTAACTAGTACAGTGGTACCTCGGGTTAAGCACTTAATTCGTTCCGGAGGTCCGTTCTTAACCTGAAACGGTTCTTAATCTGAAGCAGCACTTTAGCTAATGGGGCCTCCCGCTGCCGCAGCGCCACCACTGCACAATTTCTGTTCTCATCCTGAAGCAAAGTTCTTAACCCGAGGTAATATTTCTGGGTTAGCGGAGTCTGTAACCTGAAGCGTATGTAACCAGAAGCGTATGTAACCCGAGGTACTACTGTAGTTGAATTTGCATTATACTGTCAGAGAAGTAGCTCATCTAATCCACTGCTGTTTGCGTAGACTAGCCATTGCTCTCGAGGTCACCACCAAGCCATTCACCTAAGTAAGATCCCCCTAGCCCAGGCCTGCCAGTCGGTTTAATCCTGCACCTGTGGCAATTTATTTCCTGGGGTAAAATCCCCCCAAAACCTCGACAACTTCAATCCTAAAAAGAGCTCAACAACTTTGGTCAGCCCTCACGGCCGTTCACTTCATCAAATCTGGCCCTCTTTGAAAAAGTTTGGACACCACTGCGCCTAACCTAAAATCCATTAAAATGGAATCTGTGGCTCTGAACAAGCCAAGAATGTGTTTTCTGAGTGAACCAATATCCATTGAAACAGACATATGTTTTTGCCTCTCACCTCTCCATATCAAAAGAGGTTTGTGGAATGTGCTTTGAGCCTGAGATGAGAAGAAATTCTTTTAGAATGGAATTTAAGGACATATTCACACATGACATGCTTACCTACTTAAGTACAAGGTGAAGTGAACCATACCGTTGTATGATTCTGGCCTCTGCTGTGTTGCTCATCTTTCAGTGGGCAGGGTGGTAGGATTTGTCTTTCTTACAATATTACTGGATGAATACTTCAGGAATTTTGTTTATTGTCTTCTGTTCCTCTTATCTGTTTTTTTACTGATTTAGCTGTATTTTACACTGTTGTCAATTGCTTTGAGACTTTTCTTTAAAAAAAGCAATTAATAAATGCAATTAATAATGCTTACTACTACTAATAGTGTGTGCACCTGCTTCTGTTTTACTGTATCTATGTGTGTTGGCAACATGTGGTGATATACAGCTTCTTAGTTTGTCTGCACTTAGTAAAATGCATATTAGTGTGCAATTCACACAAGTGGTGAACCTGAGAAGTGACAGCTGTATCTGTGGTGTACACAGGTGTTTACTACAGCTGGTGTCATGTGAGCAGTGGTGCACAACCTCGTTAAAAGAAGTGCATTGTCTTAATTAGCATTGTCTTCTTGTGGTAAAATTCTGCCCAACTTTACTGGCTCATTGAAGTTGGAACATGGGAGTAGTTAAATACACTGGTGTGTTGTGTTAACATGAGGTATGTGGGAAAGAGTTTAATGGGAATTAGGCAACACCTGATGAGACTCTTCATCCAATTCCATTTCATTCTCATGGAGCGGTCCTTGATGTAACTGGGACTGGGAAAGATTATTCTTCTCAGAAACCAGTTTCTCTGGTTCCAGTGTTAGAAACTGAGATATGAAAGCTAGGAGCTAAATGGCAGCTTAAACCTAGATTATGGGCACAACAATGGAATATCTAGGCATGCTTTTTTATAACAAGAATACAAACCTGAAAATGAATGAACTGCAGCTAAAATATTATGTTCATTTTTCACATGGTCTAGTCCTTCCCCTGCCCCCCCCCAATATTCTTAAGATGGTCTCTTCTCCAGTCTTCAGAGAGTAGCTGGAAGTGAGGAGGCAGAAAAAGGTCCCCCTTTCATGCCACTCTGCAGTTTTAATCTGAAATCTTAGGCGCAGTGTTGCGCCCAGAGCTCAGAAACTGCTCGTACTAATGAAATTCCCTGTCGCAAAATGCGCCTAGAATAATGGGAGTTTCGAGCACTGTCTGGTTCACAATTAATGCAACCTGTGGCTTGAGCCTTAAGGTCTTGTGTGAATGAGCCTTATGTGTTCCCCACCATTCCTTCAGACGCAAAGAAGAGACCAAAAGTGTTAGGAGGAGATAGGTTACTCATGTTTGAAACCAGGCAAATTGTGGTTAGTTTTAACTATGGATTAATGAAACAAGACAACTTCAAACCATGGCTCACAATCCATGGCTCATTTCTGTAAAGCAGAGGTCGGCAAGGTTTACCTCGCCTGGGCCGGTTCACTCCAGCAGAGATCCCTCCATGGGATCCCTCCGTGTATGTGTGTGTGAGCACGAGCACCCACAATTTCTGGTGTCTGCATTTGCACAGACGTGATTTCCGGTGTCTGCGTCTGTGCAGACGCAATTTCCAGCACCGCGGAAGAGAGCCCCCGCACCGCGCTGTGCCGGTTTAGCACAGCTCGTGGGGACCTGCCAAGCGGGTAGCTCGGTTTAGGGGCTAACCTCAGTTCTAAGTTTGGAAGAAACTAGTAACTCTGGTTAGTTGCCAATGGAAATGAAAACATCCACTCTCTTTCTTGAAGCCACACCAGAGAAGCAAAGGGGGAGGGGAAAACACAACCATGGCTCACCCAGGCGAAATCCTATAGCGCTAATGTATGGTTTAGTGTTATGTCAGAATGCAGCTGTCATTGAAGTGTCTAATATTGTTGGTTTGCTTTCTTCAGCATGCTTATTGTGGTTATGGCATGATACGCCGTTGCTTTCATATATTATGGGCCAATTTTTGAAGTCCATTTTGTGTCCACTTGTTGTACTCACATGGTACCTTGTATGAATGCCTGTGGACTTCTTGCAGACAAGGCTTCTTCTTCACCCCAGTGGCAGCGGTAGTGGTGAAGCTGATAATTTCCCTTGATCATGGCAGTTTAAAATAAGAAGTAATATTGCAATTGTAAAATAATAATAATATTGCACTTGCAAGTGTGAATGCATCTCTGCATGAATGCATCCTTGGGGTTACCATTGCTTAGTGACAAAACTGACAGGCTCTATAATATGGGAAAGTTTATCTTGTTTGCTGTATTTTAGGTTAGTAGTGGAATGATGACTAGGACCTCATCAAGTTCAAATACATTTGCAAATATTTTATCTTGACATCAATAGGTTGATGCTTCATACTACCCTTAAAGAAACATAGCAGTGTCAATGCTATGAATGAGTGACAGTATTATAGTGAAGGAAAGCATTAAAATCCTGTTCAGCACCATTTTGTTGTCTATTCACTTGTTTGGCATTTCATAGGGCATGCAAAATGAAGTCAGTTGCACTTTGCAGCTGCCATGCCCTGGTAATAATACTACAGACCTGGGGGTGGGGGGAGAGTGAAATTTCTTTGTTGATGAAACAAATCATAAACATCCAGTTATCATGTCTAGATTTTGATTCCCTTTGGTATGAACTTGATTTTATACTGAAAGCATGCATTTGTCTCGAAGCATAAAGCAAGTGTCTCTATTAATGACAAGTAAAATGAAAGAGGAAACCATGATAATAATTTCTAGAATCTTATTCAAAATACATGTAAAGCAATCAGAAATTTATCATTTTGATTGTGCCAGCCTTCATGCTGGGCTTCTATCCCAAATCTAACAATACTTGTTGACATCAGCTGAAATAAACATATGTAGCTAACACAGACTTTAACTCCGTTGCTTTTGTACATTAACATTTTGTGTTTCTTCTGCAAGTGAGGACTCAGTGTAGATAAAAGGTCCTTCTGTGGGCCCAGTTCACACATAGTTCTGGTCACATAAGCAGCTGCAGACTCGCATTAGCTGGAAGCAAACTGCAGGCAACTTTGACTATGATGACCTCCTGGGAAATGCTTAGCTGTGGGTATGTGCTGCCTAGGACATACTATATTTTAAGTATGTATTTAGGCTGGGGAACTTGTAATGGTGGCAGTAGAGTTGCAAATGCTGGTTTGGCTTTTGCATAGTTTGCCTAGCAAGAAAATCTTACCTATGTAGAAAAGGTAAAGGGACCCCTGACCATTAGGTCCAGTCATGGCCGACTCTGGGGTTGCGGCGCTCATCTCGCTTTATTGGCCGAGGGAGCCGGCGTACAGCTTCTGGGTCAGGTGGCCAGCATGACTAAGCCGCTTCTGGCGAACCAGAGCTGCACACGGAAACGCTGATTACCTTCCCGCCGGAGTGGTACCTATTTATCTACTTGCACTTTGACGTGCTTTCGAACTGCTAGGTTGGCAGGAGCTGGGACCGAGCAACGGGAGGTCACCCTGTTGCAGGGATTTGAACTGCCGACCTTCTGATCAGCAAGTCCTAGGCTCTGTGGTTTAACCCACAGTGCCACCCGTGTCCCTATGTAGGATCCTGTAAATCAGAGAACATGACACACCATGGGAAAGTTAAGATTAATTCAGAAATAAGCTACCACTAACATTAAAAAAAGCTAGATTTGAGTTGCTATTGAGACTCTGGCTTTCAAGCATGACAATAAAAGTACATGCAGCTGACTAGAACCTACCTTTATTTATTGAACAAAATTCATGTACCACTTGATTGTAGTGAAACCTCGGTAAGTTCTCCTTTACATCTGCAGGTGTGGCAGTGGAAGGGCTGGACCATGGTCTTGCCTCAGTAATGGACTGGATGAGAGCCAACAAACTGGAGCTTACTCCAGTAAAAAATGAGGCACTGATTGAGAGTGGTTCCCTAGACCAGATAGATGGGAGTTACACTCCTTCTGAAGGTGTGGGTACATAGCTTGGGGGTACTTCTGGATCAATTGCTGTTGCTTGAGGCTCAGGTGGCCTTGGTGGTGTGGAGTGCCTTCCATTAGCTTTGGCTGTTGGCCCAGCTGCACCCCTATCTGGACAGGAATAGCCTAACTTCTGTCATCTGTGCTCTGGTAACCTCTTGGTTAGATTATTGCAATGCATTATATGTGGGGCTGCCTCTGAAGGTAGTTCAGAAACCTCATCTGGTGCAGAATTCAGTGGCCAGGTTGCTCACAGGGGCATATTAAATGACCCTGGCCCAACTGCACCGGCTGCAAATTTCGGGCCAAATTCAAAGTTCTGGTTTTGACCTATGAAGCCTTAAACAGCTCAGGATCATCAAGAACTGTCTCTCACAATATGAACCGACCTAGACCTTGCAATCATCATCTAAGGCCCTTCTTCATGTGCCCCCTCCATGAGAGGTCTGGAAAGTGGCAACATGAGTAGAGGCCTTTTCAGTAGTGGCTCCCTGTTTGTGAAATGCTCTCCCTAGGGAGGCTCACCTGGTGCCTTCATTACATATCTTTAGGTGCCGGATGAAAACATTTCTCTATAATCAGGCCTTTGGCAGATTAACATTCTATGGCCTTTTCAATGTGTTTGTGTGGGGGGAATTATTGGTTTGTTTTTGTTCTTTTGCTATGTATTTTGTGTTTCTCATTTTGTATTTTTTTTGCTGTAAACTGCCCTATGATCTTTCAATGAAGGGCGGTGTACAAATTTAATAAATGATAAAAAATAATAAGTGGTTTACAAAAGCAAGCACACAATTAAAATTATCAATAACAAAACAGTTCAGAAGAGGTATTTTTAAATGTTCAACTGATCTTTACAATCAACAGTAAGCTAAAAAGATGCTAAAACACATGTCAGTTTCTACATGCCTGGATAGCCTTGCCTAAACAGAGATGCTTTAAGCTGGCACCAAGAGGGGAACAGTGAATGTGCTTACCTGATGTCGATAGGCAGGGAGTTCCAAAGTATAGCTGTTGCAGCACAAAAGTACAAATTTCTTACAAGTGCAGAACAAGTATTATGTGTCAGCTGTAATTGTGCCACTTCCACAGACTGAAGCAGTTGAGTGGGCACAGACAATCCCATATAAACTGGTCCAAAGCTGTTAATGCCTTTATATATTAATAGTAACACCTTGAACACGGCCCAGTAGCAAATGGGTAGCCAGGGTCGATCTCTGAGCAGATCTCATTGGACTTTAGAATGGCTCTGTTCTGCTGTTCCTGTTGTGCACTAATTACATTTACATGATGTACGAAAGAGACCCAAACTTTGTTGTAGTGTCATCTGTGTAGATGCTTTTATGTTTATTTCCATGATGCTTTCTGATTCCCTTCCTCATACTTTGGGTTATCCATGAAAAGTCCGCAGAGTGTATATGATACCCTTGACCTTTGAACAACTTCTGTACATTCAAAAACAATTCCCTAGAGGTCAACCTGTTGGAAACTTTATTCAGTATATGAAGAACTACATTCTGTGGTTGGTCTATGCCATCTTTTAGCTCTGAGCTTGCTTGACCAGTCTGTCATTGTTTGAATCAAGGTATTCACACTTGCAGAAAACATTTGCCTTATAATGAAATCCTCTGCTTAAGATGCTGTCTAAACTACAACAGTGTATTCTAAGATCTTTAATGCTAAATCAGTCAGTGAAAACTTTTAACTGTAGCAAACTACTGTGTTTAACGCAAGAGTCATTTATGCATTTCGTATTTTCTGTGAAATTACTCTTGCTAAGATTACAAAGAAGTTGGATACACTCTGTAAATCACCATGCAAACAGCTTCTAAATCAGGACAAATGTGTGGTTAAATTATCATATGAATGTTTAAACAACCACGTATATACAGATCTGGGAGCCATTTCCCTTATTCTGGATACACTTTGAAGTACGACATTGACAGTTGTTTTGTTGTATGGCTGTTGCAACTATCTAAAGTAGATTAGACGGCTTTGGAAACAAGCTCAGTCCAACTGATGTTTGACATTCCCATTCTATGCAACATGCTTCATGCATCTCTTTCAACTCAACTTATATATGCATGTTCTGGTACCTTTGTTTGAGTGCCTCATGGCCTATTTTTGGGATGGGGTGGGGGCAGAAAAGGGACTGTTTTGATTTTATGTTGGATAGTTTTCTATTCCAGTTTGTCCTGTTTGGACAAGAGCTTCACATATTTTAGCCAAGCAAATGTTTCTAATTACAGAAACGTAACATTTTATAAGTGCAATGCCAAGCCTTGATGTTGGGCCATGTTGAAATTTCATTAATACATCCTTCGTAAAAAAATAATAATAATTCTTTAGGTGATATTTTCATGTTTGAGTAAGCTGGCCTGACCAATTTCCTTTTCATGCTTTTTTTTTAATATAACCCCCCCCCTCTCCCTCTCTACTCCCTCTCCCTCTCCCTCTCTCACCTGATTCATACCATGTGCTCTGTCCATGTGCACTGGTCTAATGTACAAAAGGCAGACGCATAAGCTTCAAAATTCAGTTAACTGGGCATCCAGGTATTTTTATGGCATCACAAGAATCTTTGTTAATACAGCATCAGCATGGTCTAGCATAGTCCTCACCAGGACCGATCCCACCATTGAACAGAGTGAGATGACTGCCTCGGGTGGCATATGCTAGGAAACGTTGGTGTCCCTCAGCTCCTCCTCCTAACGATCCCCTTTTGTTAGAGAAGAAAGCTGTGTGTCATGCACCTGGACCTCCACCTTTATAACTACCCCTCCCTGTGGAACGCCCTCCCACCAGATGTCAAAGAGAACAACAACTACCAGACTTTTAGAAGACATCTGAAGGCAGCCCTGTTTAGGGAAGCTTTTAATGTTTGATGTACTGCAGTGTTTTAATATTTTTTTTTTGGAAGCTGCCCAGAGTGGCTGGGGAAGCCCAGCCAGATGGGCAGGGTATAAATAATAAATTATTATTATTATTATTATTATTATTATTATTATTATTATTAATAATAATAATTACCCTGCTGACCTCCCTTAGGGGTAGAGCAGTGTCCCATTGCTAGTACTGGCTGTTCCCTTTGGGAGTGGTCAGGTAGAAAGCAGGGAGCCCAACAGTAGATGGAGCCAAGACCAACAACAGACAAAACCAGCCATTTATATTGTTGTCTCCCTGCTCCTCCTCTGTTATGCAAGGGAATCACTGAGGAGGAGGAGGAAGCAGACAAGCAGTGCCAACTCTCTGGACTGGCTGGAAGCAAGAAGAAAGGCAAATGGGGGCTGGCTGAGGGCAGACTGAACCAGCCTCCAGTGCTGTTGGAGCTTCTGGACTGGAGTCTTGAGAGTCAGAGGAATGCAATGCCAGGATGTAGAGGTGCTGGCTTCCCCCTATGTTGGGACTTCCAGAGCAATGGGAACTACCATGGTGAGTTAGCTGAAATGCAACACAAGGAGATCTGCATTGATCATTGCAATGCATTCCTCATTATTAATTATTATGGTATAATCATCATATTAGGCTATATCATCTTCATAGGGGCATGGCTGTGAGTGGGTACAGTGTGACCAACATGAAGGGACCCTGCACTTCTGAATTTGCCACTAGCCTACTGATGTGGAGGCTTGGAATATTGGCTTTAGGCATTCTAGGTATTCAATATGGAGACCAGCTCATAAGTGAGGATGGGTTTAAACCTTTGTCTCCTGCATCCAAATCCAGCAACTAAATCAGCTGAAGCAGACAGGCTCATTTCCTCCTCCTTTGGAACTGATTCAGAGACTTGGGCACAGCATAAAACTTCTCAGGGAAAGGAAACTCGCAGGCACATTTAGTCCAGGATTAGCTGTTGGGACTCTTGAGTGTCATCTGAACATTGATTTTTTGTCAGATAATGCAATTACGCTTAATGGAGGGCACAGCTCAAGAGTTGCATAGTTTAACTAGCATGCTCCATTTTATGCACTGTACCATGCTCCCTGAGTGGCTGCTCAGCGCTGAATTGCTGGAGTGTTTTTCTAAAGTGATCGTGAATTGCCAAATGGACAAAGCTCATGCAACTCCTCTGCTTTCTCCCCGGCCTCGGTGAACCATGGCTGTGCCTTCTGTTGAGAGGGAGGAAACGGGAGAGGGCGGGGGCTGAAGTGCATTGATGAATGTCACCCACTTTGTTCTGTGGAACACAGCACCTTCTGTGAGGCGTGCGAGGCCCTGCTCACTCGGGATCCACAGTAGGTTAGAGGGTATGTCCGTTAGCATCAGTGCAATAATACCGTCTGCATGATTTGGGCAGGAACTTGAGTGGTTTTATCCTTTGAACAGTAATTAGTTGAACTTAGAATATTCTGTGTGGTTTTTTTGTGCTAGTCGCTCTGCATAACGATACCTATTATTTTGCTAGTGCCGTTTCAAGCAGTTAACAAGCGTTGCCTATATGGCCTCATGATATATGTTCGTAGAAATGATATTTGTAAAGCACTTCGAACACTGAAAATGCTGCAGAAAAGATTTAAAAAAGTGTTTCTTATTTATGGTGAGAAAAATCTGGGGCCGCTTTCAGAGGGAAACTAAGAACACTTTTTAGTCTCAAGTGCACACTTTTTGACAACTGTTAATATGACAGAGGAAGCAGAAGAAAGCCACTTTTATATCAGTGAAGCTCTTTACAGACGTGAGAAATGACTGGTTCTGAAATCTCTTCTGAAAAGGTCTTGAGCCTCTGTGGTTCAGAGCATATAATGGCAAGTGCACACAAAAATGGTATCAAATTACGAATTTCAGTCACCCTTCCCTTTTGTTTAGATGCTGTGCGATTTATTTGGCATTTTATTCTACGTTTTATTCCGAGTCTTGGAACAAGATACAGACTTTAAAAAAAGAAAACAAATATAAAATATAAGCTTAAACCATGCACCTACAGAATAGGACACATTCCCTATCCCAAATGAGCACAAGAAACTTTGCCTTTCAGTTATGATCACTTGACATTCTAATTCTTTGTCCTGTGTTAAGACTAGAGGTTAATATTGGACCCTTCTGTCTTAAAAATCGAAGGGTCTCTGAACAGAAAGCTCATAAGATGTCTTCTTGGCTCCCTGCCTGGAGTCTGTTCCATTTAATCTCACTTCCATGGTTGTGGCATCTGCAGTACCGGCACCTGTGACTGCACAGCTGTGGCACCATGGAAAGTGCTAAGAGTTTGGAAGCACTCCTGTGATGAGATGTTTTCCCCAAGGCATGGCAACACATCTTCCCCTTGGCTGACATTCGGTCCAAATTAAAAGGGGAGGAAAAAGAGACACCAGAAATATTTTGTTGTTGTTGTTATTTTGCTTTCATGAATCAGACCAAGTTAAATAGGAATTGTGGTGTAATGAAAGCCATTGCTCCCTGATCAATACATGGTAGTATTCATGTTTTGGCCCTTTTCAACTAATCAGTGCTAGACCTTTGCCATCCAAACACGTGGGGCCAGTGTCTTGCTCTGAGCACGGACTCAGTGCATGCCAGTTGGTTGATGAGCAATGTAGGGAATTAATCCTCATTTATTTTAAAATGTGGCCATTTACCTTTGCCTTACTGCAGTGAGGTTCTTTTAAAATTGCATGATTCAGACAGCTGAAAGGCTATCTCAAAATACTCAACCAAACTTTGGTGCTACACCCACCCACCCACCTAGCAGGAAGATCTGTTGTTTGGTAACAACAACACCACATTTCTGTCCCAAAATGTAGAATCCTTAAAAATCTGTCTATTCTGACTCTACATTTCCATTACTGTATCATCAGTCAGGTTATAGTAGCTAATGGCCATAATGCATACCAAGCAAAGGAGAGGTGAAGAGAAAATCTACAGTATTTAGTATCCAAAACAGTTATGCTTATAAAAGCATTAATGGGCCAGTAAGTAGTGGGGCTACCACTGAATTAGCAGTGGTTGGTGTGGGAGATTGGAGGCTGTTTCTGTGCAAGCCTGGAGCTGTCTCAATGACCAGGCCCAGTGCCATCATGGGATCTAATAGATCCCAGGCTTGCGCAGCCCCTCATGCTCCCCTCTCTCAAAAAACACCTGTTTAGGGGCTTTCTGCTGGCTGTCCAGCAGACAAAAAGCGAGCTCCATACCAGTGGAATGACACTGGCAGGAATCAGCAGGACTGGGAGGAAGGACACGTCTGCGCAATCAACCCCACGGCCAGGCACCAAAGGAGATTGGCTTGCTCTGCCACCTATTGCTGAAGTAACATTCACATTAATTCCATTAAGACAGAAAATGAGCAGTCAGGGAATGCCCTTACTAAGCAAAGGAGCAAGCAGCATTATACACTATTACAACATTATAGAGGTTGCAATTAAAAGCAGGTGCACCTGCAGCACCCAGGCTTTCCAAGGAATCTCTTTTCTGGCACAAGCCAGCAGTAGCCCCACTTAGCTTCCCAGGCTGCAGGCCTATTCTGTGTGCTCCTACCTCGGGTTTTGGAAGCCATGGATATACAACAACATTAGCTGCAAGCCATATATATCCTGTGAATATCCTGCCACTTCCTATGAAATACTGCATTTTGATGCATCCCCGCCGCAAAACAAACTTCGATCTGAATAGAGAAAAAGAACAACCCAACTGTCTATAAAGCTGGTAATGTGTAGACAACCTCGGATTAGATGGGGTGGAGCTTACTTGGGGTAATGAGTCCATATAGTGTTGGCTTATGTAATGCATAGACTTAAGTTGATTGGTTATGTCCATTGGGCATAAATGTATAATTCTGGATTTAAGAGCTGTTCTGAGTTATTTTCTTATTGAGCACTCTTCCAGAATATCAAATGAAATAATTTGGAATAACTGCACCCCACTTTTTACTCATAATTTAATGTGGAATAAAAGCTACTGAACCCATGAATGTACACTGAAAGAGTGACAAGAACATTTTCTTATTCTAACTTTTCTCAGTGCAATGCAGAGCTTGAAAGGTTAACGCTTTAGTGAAATGATCTTAAATATACATCCCAATAATTACTTCCTTTTGCACTTTTGATGTGATGATAAAAGGAGCTTGTTTTGCTTTGTTTCAATATATTAATACACATAGGCAGAATTTTTAAAAAGGATGAATTTTTTTGAAAGCCCAGGTTTCATGGTCAGTTCACATTGTACATTTGAAAAAATGATTTCCTTCATCTCTCAATAGGTGAGATATGAATGTGGAACCTGTTTTAATTTAGCGATTCATTTGGTTATAAAAATAGTTAAAAGTATTGCATTGAATAATGATAAACATTCTGCAGTCCCAATAGTCATCTAATGAAGTCCTGTTTTGCATAATTGTGACTTAAGAAAACAAAAAGTTTAAAATTTAAGAAAAAACATGGAAAACAAACTCATAATGTATTATACTCTTCAAGGATTTGATCTTGTTTGAAATGTTCATGAGCCTGGGTAAATGTTTCCAATAATGTAAAATCTTTCTTTTGTTTTGTTTTTTTTTAAAAAGAAGTTTAATGGAAAAATTTCAATTTATTTCTTGACTTCATAATATGATCAAGCTTAGTTGATTGTGTGGCTATCTGGAACTTTATGCCATGATGTTGCTCAGAAAGTATATTTATGGGCACTCTGTTTTGGCAATGTCCCTTATTGAAATAGCCCTCTGATTTCATAAAGGTCATCCTTACTACATATTGGTGCACAGGAAGCAGCAACTATTACTGTTGCTATATAGATAAGACAAGTTATGAGTTTTGTAACTGTAGCTTGAGTTCCCATTGGATTCCCTGTTCCTTGCCCTCCTATTGCCATATGTGCGCCCGTAGCCTTTTTATACTGTATTGTTGGAAATATTTTTCATTTTCTTCAAAATAAGGGAAGCCACTCAACACCAGTATATTCTAAAATTCAGAGCACAGAGATGGTGACATCTCAGATATGTACACAGGAGGTCTTTTATTTGAAAGCACACTCGTGTAGTGGGTTCTATCCATACTTAGAGGGGGCATGTCCAATGGAGGTCCATCAATTTCAATAGGTCTAACTCTGAGTAGAACTTAGATTCAACCCAGCATTTCAGCATTTGCAAAGTTAGTACAGTGGTACCTCAGGTTCAGTACTTAATTCGTTCCGGAGGTCCGTTCTTAATCTGAAACTGTTCTTAACCTGGAGACCACTTTAGCTAATGGGGCCTCCCGCTGCCGCCGCGCTGCCAGAGCAAGATTTCTGTTCTTATCCTGAAGCAAAGTTCTTAACCCGAGGTACTATTTCTGGGTTAGCAGAGTCTGTAACCTGAAGTGTATGTAACCTGAAGCGTATGTAACCCGAGGTACCACTGTATGTTTGTAGAAAAGGTCACATAGGAGGAGCTCTCTCTGGTGTGTTAGTTTTTACTAAATATTTGGAAAGTTGTTTGTTTGCTATGTATTCAGATGCCTCTTAAGATATTATAAACAAATTTTGCACCATGGTTCCCAAGATCAAGGAACAGGTTTTCATCTATGTTTGGATACAGTTGGACACCATTTTGAAGTAACTGAACCTTTCAAAAATGACTGGTTTTGTTGATGTTGTTGTTTATTAGGATTCCCAAGCAACACCAGGTACAAGACTCCTGCTGTCACCTGCACTGAGGTTTCATCTTGATTATTTGATCAGTTATATATAACTGAGGTGGGACACAGTCCCACAAGGATCGCGCCATGGGCTCTGCTCAGTGATTAAATCTGCTTTTATTTCGCATCAATCTTGTGCAGAGCTGAAAAACTACAGTACTTGCCAGTAGTAATACTTAGGCCAGGTAAGATGGCCAGACCAAAGTGAAGGGATAGATAGGATTTCATAAAGGAGCACTGAGGATTGTTTAGGGATGTGTATGACTAAAGGAAAATAGAAAGTTAGGCTACTGGAGTCAAAGGTGGGTCTGCTGAAAAAGTAAAATTTCTGGAGGGATTTGAGAGAGGAAAGTGAAATCTATACTGGAGAAAGGCAGGATAATCAGCCAGTTTAGACCTAGATTTATGGCAATAAAATAATGCACTTTAAACATTTTTTAAGTGACATATACCGTGTAAGTTAATATGCATATTCTTGCAAAGACAATATGAACAACAGACCAAAAAAGAAAGAAAATCAATAACACAAAGCTGTGTCCATCACATTGGATTAATAGCTGTGAGAAAGAAACAATATTCTTTTAAAGCCAAAAGAGCATCTCGTGTAAGCAGAGGATAATGCCCCGTTGGACACTAACTGGAGTTTCAAAGGAAGCGGGCAGCACAATCAGCCCCTAAATTAATTATTGGGTGATGTGATATTGAGTAACCTTCTTCCCAAGTGGATTATTTTAAATAAAGGAGTCTTTCTCTGCAATTATGGAAAATGTATTCATAACAAACCTTTCTTTGTCCATGTTGCATGTTAATACTATGAATGTTTTATTGCTGCTGCAGAAAGTGGGGAGGGAGAGAAAGAAATACATATTTATTTATTTTAAATTCCTTGAGCTCACCCTAGCAAGTACAGTTGCCAGTTTGTTGCCAGTTTATTTCAGGGCGCAATTCAAGGTGCTCATGTTAGTTTTTGAAGCCTTAAATGACTCAGGCCCCCAATATTTCATTGTTAAGATTGGCTGTTGGTAGTTCCACAGCCCTAAGAAGCTTGGGTTTGTGGCCTGCTAGAGGTGGATTATCTCTAGCAGTTCCTGCATGATTTTCAGAAATCGAGGTTCTCTAGCCTCTTCCCTTGCCTATAGGGCAAAGCCATGGGTGGTGGTGGTGACAGCAGCAGCAACATACCAGCATCTTCTGCTGCTCTTACAGACCAGCTGCAGCACCAGCAGCCAACCTCAGCTCTCCCATGTAACACTCTGTATGTAACTCTTTCATGTGGCTTTTCTGGGACAATTTGTTTGGTTTGTATCTTCTCTATTAATTCTAAACAAAGCTGAGGAATAGCCAGGTATAGCCAGGAAAAGAAGAGGAAGAGGAAGAGGAAGAGGAAGAGGAAGAGGAAGAAGAAGAAGAAGAAGAAGAAGAAGAAGAAGAAGAAGAAGAAGAAGAAGCAGAAGCAGAAGCAGCAGCAGCAGCAGCAGCTACCTTTGATCAGGCTGTCCTATTTGCCCACCTTGTGCAGTGCTGTCTTCTTTGACTAGCAGTTGCTCTAAAGGGTGCCAGGCAGACGTATTACCTGCTTCTTGATTCTTTGGGGTTGTTAGGAATTGATCCTGAGGCCTTCTACATGCAAAACAGGTGCTCTACTATTGACCCATGGTCCCTGGCCAGGTTCCTGTTCCACCAAACAGTGTTTGTTTGTTTTTAATCACTTTATTATAGTAAAATTGGCTAAATGCACTTCAGAAAGTTTGAGAGCTTCCCTAGGCAGACTGAGAAAATATCAACCACACACACAAACACATATAATAAAGAGTGACTAGTGGGGTGCCACAGGGTTCTGTCTTGGGCCCGGTCTTATTCAACATCTTTATCAACGACTTGGATGATGGACTCAAGGGCATCCTGATCAAATTTGCAGATGACACCGAACTGGGGGTGGGGGGTGGGGGTGGCTAACACCCCAGAGGACAGGATCACACTTCAAAACGACCTTGACAGATTAGAGAACTGGGCCAAAACAAACAAGATGAACTTTAACAGGGAGAAATGTAAAGTATTGCACTTGGGCAAAAAAAATGAGAGGCACAAATAACAAGATGGATGACACCTGGCTTGAGAGCAGTACATGTGAAAAGGATCTAGGAGTCTTGGTTGACCACAAACTTGACATGAGCCAAGAGTGTGACGCGGCAGCTAAAAAAGCCAATGCAATTCTGGGCTGCATCAATAGGAGTATAGCATCTAGATCAAGGGAAGTAATAGTGCCACTGTATTCTGCTCTGGTCAGACCTCACCTGGAGTACTGTGTCCAGTTCTGGGCACCACAGTTCAAGAAGGACACTGACAAACTGGAACGTGTCCAGAGGAGGGCAAGCAAAATGGTCAAAGGCCTGGAAACGATGCCTTATGAGGAACGGCTAAGGGAGCTGGGCATGTTTAGCCTGGAGAAGAGGAGGTTAAGGGGTGATATGATAGCCATGTTCAAATATATAAAAGGATGTTATATAGAGGAGGGAGAAAGGTTGTTTTCTGCTGCTCCAGAGAAGCGGACACGGAGCAATGGATCCAAACTACAAGAAAGAAGATTCCACCTAAATATTAGGAAGAACTTCCTGACAGTAAGAGCTGTTCGACAGTGGAATTTGCTGCCAAGGAGTGTGATGGAGTCTCCTTCTTTGGAGGTCTTTAAGCAGAGGCTTGACAACCATATGTCAGGAGTGCTCTGATGGTGTTTCCTGCTTGGCAGGGCGTTGGACTCGATGGCCCTTGTGGTCTCTTCCAACTCTATGATTCTATGATTCTAAAGGTTTATGAAAAGAGAAGCAGTGATTTATAGCAGATCTGCAGGTGTTAGATATGGAGGACATGAGACCACTCACTCAAAGTCTACCAAATTAAAGGCTACTTAGTGGTCTCACAAGTGTGTATATGCCTGAGTGTGCCCGGGGAGTTGTAATCTGGAGCCTTCAAACTGCTATAAATGTGATGCTGGGCATGTAAAGGTAAAGGTAAAGGTACCCCTGCCCGTACGGGCCAGTCGTGTCCGACTCTAGGGTTGTGCACCCATCTCACTTAAGAGGCCGGGGGCCAGCGCTGTCCAGAGACACTTCCGGGTCACGTGGCCACCGTGACGAAGCTGCTCTGGCGAGCCAGCATCAGCGCAGCACACGGAAACGCCATTTACCTTCCCGCTATAAAGCGGTACCTATTTATCTACTTGCACTTAGGGGTGCTTTCGAACTGCTAGGTGGGCAGGAGTTGGGACCGAAAGACGGGAGCTCAGCCCGCCGCGGGGATTCGAACCGCCGACCATACGATTGGCAAGTCCTAGGCACTGAGGTTTTACCCAAATTAAAGGCTACTTAGTGTTCTCACAAGTGTGTATATGTCTGAGTATGCCAGGGAGTTGTAATCTGGAGCCTTCAAACTGCTATAAATGTGATGGTGGGCATGTACCAATGTCATTTTTCGATATGCCTGGAGTCAGTTTTTCATTTGGTCTGTAGATGTTACCAGAGCTTGGAATGAACTACTTTGGTTGAATCATGAAGTTCCAAGCATTAGTTCAAAAAATCTCTGAACTTACATCTGAAAGCATTTCCCACAAATGCCAAGGGAACTGTCAAATGAATTGAGTTTGTTTTGTTGTAGATTTTGAACGATTTATAATTTGCCTTCAAATTAATTCTCTTACTTGTGTGTGTGTTTTCATCTTTATACCTTGTGGGTCTTTAAGCTTAAAAATCACAACTGTTGGGAAAAAAATAAATGGTTCACATTCCACAGTCTGTATGTGTTTGGATATTTTCTCAGAGTTCTTAAGTAGGTATATTTCAGCAGAGCAGCTTGTAACATTCTGAATGCTGAATTGTTTTCCTTTTGCTGAGGATCATTTGGATGAAGTTGAACCAAAATAGCTTGTTTTGTAAAGGGATAAACCTGTACTGGACATGTTGTCCTTTTTGAGACGTTGAACTAGAACTTGTTCTTTATGGCAAGGAACTGTCCAAGCTCTAGCCATTACACATGTCATTTTAGCACACCAGAGCAGTTCCTGCCCAGGTCCCTGGTATGCACAGGCAAAGTGATCAGATTTAAACATGCCATGTGGCATGCCACATGGGTAATTTGTGTGTGTGCCCACCCAGCATCATGTTTAAATTGGGCTTTAGATGCGCATGTGAATGCATTTCCAATGTCTTTTGGCATATGACTTTTAGAATTTTCTCATGAAATTAATCTTAAGGATGTCTCACAATTCTGCTTTCAGGAAGACAACTTGCTTTTAGCTCGTGCCATAATTTTCGGTTTCTGTTTTTTTGGATGTCGTGTATCACTCTGATTAAATGTCTTCTTTTTTCCCCCTCGCAAAAGATCTCATAGTGGGGAAAAAAACACAAAGCTATTATCTAACAAATGTACAGCAGTTAGAGCTGGCACAAGCTAGTATCATTTTAATGGCAGGGACCTCTCTCATTTTGTTGACTGCGATTGAATCCATCTCCTGCTTTTATATCATTAAAATGTTCATCCCTGTTTGATGGTTTTTAAGTTGGACATGATTGTGATAGATGAGCTGAGTGTGTGTGTGTGTGTGTGTGTGTGTGTGTGTACACCCACCCACGCACCCCAACCACAGAAGTCAGTCTTCTCTGTGTTTATTACTATTAAAGTATTTAATGGTAGCCTCAGTAAATAAAACATGGTTGCGTTTCCACCTTATTCACCCCTCCTTCACTAATGTTGACTACTAATAGCAGATACCTATGAGCCTAAGTAAGGCTAGAGTGACTGAACCCTGCAGTGCGGCCTTTATATTCAGCAGCACAGTGCTGCAAGTGCAAGGCTGCTATTGTGCCCCTGCGTTTTCCCCCATAAAAGCAACATTACTGTCCCTGTTTGCTTGCCAAATGTGCTAAAGCTTTAAAAAGGGGAAAAGGAGCAAAGAAAGCAGCCTTCCATATTTTGTTGTTGTTCGTTTGCTGTCAATATTCAGGGACCAACTGGTAATAAGTAATAGGCATGACCTGTATGGTTGTACAAGCAGTCTCGAGCTCCTTAGCTTGTTGAATCACTGTGATGTTTGGGGACGTACATTCTTTGAAGATTACTTCTAAAGAAATGCATTCAAATCCTTAATTCGAGATTCTGTCTATTCCTGTGGTGTTTACATTCCAGCATGGCAGAAGATCACTGGGGGGAAAAGAAAAAGGGAAAGCTGAAAATGCACTTTAAAAACGAGGCTTCTAAAAGCAGGTTGCCTTCAAAGATTCACCCTCCTGCCTCTTTCTCTTCAGTTGCATTTGGCAACAATCCGCATCCTGCATAGGACAGAATGTGTTGCAGTGTATGCCTTTACGGGGCTGTTGTTGCTTGTTATAGAGCCACAATGCCAAAGTGCCTCATGGAATGCTTCTGATAGGATCTTCTAACCATCACAGCACTGCATTTTCTATATTTTAAGCAGGTGCAAGTTAGGGACTCCCTAGTTCCAGCATCCTAGCTCTCGTCATCATTTTTTACTTGCTGATCAACAAACAAGGCCAAAAGGGTCCCTTCACTTGGAATCCTAGAATTGTAGAGTTGGAAGGGACCCCAAGGGTTATGTAGTTCAACACTCTTGATGCAGGAATCATGGCTGAAGAATCCCTGACAGATGGCCATCCAACCTACCATATCTTTAAAAACTTCGAGTGAAAGAGGCAGTCTATTCCACTGTCAAACAGCTCTTAATATCAGAAAGTTCTTCTTAATATTGAGTCAGAAACTCCTTTCCTGTAACTTGAATCAACTGGTTCCTCCCCTCTGGAACAGCAGAAAACAATCTTTTGTGTGACAGTCCTTTAGATATCATATCATAGCTCCATCTTCTCATTTCGGAATAATTCAGCAGTGGCACATGTGAGAATACTGTGATGCGTGGGTCCAACTACGTGGGTGTTTTCCATTGAGTTGTTACTCATGGATGGTTCATAAATGGTTGCATGGTACCTTTATAGTTCTCCAACTATAAAGTCCCATAATAACGCACCTCCAAATTACTTGCATGCTTTATTTCCTTAATTATATTGATAACGCCAGCAACAGGGGCAGCCTGCTGCATTTGTACAGTAAAGTGTAAAATCTTCTGATGATTGAATTACTGATACTAAAATGAAGCAGCTTGTTAAAGCACTGGACTTCTGCTGGGTTTGTTCCACATAGTTGTTACAACTTTGTAACCCCATTTGTACAAACTCACCATAAGATCCATGCAAGTTCCACCTCATTGGAAGTGTTGGGATAAAAATGGCTTTGTGGTGGTGTGATATAACTTTCATGATCCAACTGCTACATGGAGTAAATTAAAATGGGTGCCATTTTATGGCAATAACATGTAAACTGGCCCTAACTGTCTTGTCTGAGGGTTGCTTCCCATATTATAGTTTCATAAACATAGATTACTCAATGCATGTTAAAACATTGTTCAATAATAAATGTTGTTATGAACACTTGGGTCTTCTCTGTGTTTGTTAGTATTGAAAGCCAGTGTATCATAAATCAATTATCAGGGTACCCCAGTAAAGGGGTTCAGGGGGGAAGGATTCTGTCTGAATGCCTAGGCAGGGGCTATCGGCCATAGAATCACCAAATGGCACCCTGGAGGGGTCACCCTATTTGATTAAGTAATTTGACCACAATTGGGTTGGTTGATTCAGGATGCACAGCCAGTGCCTATATACACCAAAGCATACTTAACACCTGTAATCAATAAAGTTGTGGCTCTTTTGATCCCAAGATGTTGTCATGTCATTTTTTATGCTTCCTGGGCCCTGACCCTGGCAGCCTCGTCCTCACTGTGTCTGGGCTTACAAAGAATGGCTTGCGTAAAGCCACCTAGTGTGTTAATGGCAGAAGCATGATTTAAACTGGGAGCTTCTTGATTCATAACTCAGTTACTTAGCCACTATCCTTTACCATCCTGAGTCTAACTGGGAGATAGATGTAAGTCTCTAAAAACTCTGGGCAGTATTCAAAGAAATAATTGTGCAAGCAGAATGACTTCTGCATGTGGAGCAGTGCTACCTGCTACCAGATCTGTTCTGGAGGTTTGTGGGGGAACCCAGAGCAGATTTGTGGGTGAGGGGAGTGGAGGGAAATTCTATTGTGCAAGTGGATGTCAGTTCATTTATGCAGTAAGTTACTTAGTGCTACGTTGAATACAACACACGTGGAAAGCGTAAGCCATGAAGCAGTGCTTGGCTTCTGCACCTTGGTGCTAGTCCACTTGAAGTTAGGAGATGCAGTCCATTTGCCTCCACATTAAGCATTTGTGCAACACTCATGTTTCTTTTATTCCGGTGTTTCCTTGTTCATTAAAAAAAAGAGCAAAGCTGAGGAGATGATAATGCTTGTATATGATAACTAACACGTGATTTTACAATGTGTGGCTTTATTCTTTGCATCCAGGTTGTCATGCAGATCCATTAGAAAGCAGGCATGTTCAATTATGTAAAGCAGTCTTCATATAAATGCAATCTAACTTCAATGAGTTTGGTGGGGTGGGGGGAGAAAAGAAAATTAGCAATCCCAAATAACTGGGTAAAGGTTGCCCGTGTCCTTTAAAAATCACTTTTATGCAGGAACAGTTTAACCAAAATTGGAAAAAGGGGGGGGGGTACATGTAGCCTTTCAGGCTACGATGATTAGTATTAAGATGAGTTGCACTTTAGCTAGGCTGAAACTTGTTCGTAACAGAATGTTAAATACGTACTGAAAAGAAAGATTATGTCTATCTAGTTACACCATTCCTTGATATATGCACCATGTCACAGTGCCATTGTCTCCTGGGTAAAGACTGAGAGTTCAAATACCCACTATCTCTCCCCTGGTGCTCCAAATGCTCTGCTTTGAAGTTTTTATAATCCATCTGTCATCTTCTAGCAGGGAGGGCACATGTTCTGTACCACTCAATTATAGAATTCTCTTTTGCCAGCTACAATGAGACAGGAAAGAATGTTATGGGTGGTTGAGAGAAACTGTCAGATATACTAAATTCCTAGGATTCATATGGATGATGTTATTCCACTGTATGAACACAGCATGTGTTATTGTTAAAATGTATTAAGAATACATTTTGCATTGTACAGTTTGTGGGCTTTCTTTTTTGCTCAGTGTCCTTCATGTTTGATTTCTTTAAATATATGTGTGTGTACATGCGCGCGCGCGCACACACACACACACACAATCGATCAAATCATGAATGGATCAGCTAAATTCGTTCCAGATATTCCCCTTAAAGATGTGTAGTTTAAAACGTAAAAAACACTGCACTTCAGCAGCACTAGTGAGCTAAAAGTCTAGGTTGTTTTGATGTTGGGGGGGGAAATAATCAGGGATTTCTAGGCTGCTAATGTTTTGCCATACAATTTGTTTGTATGATGCTGTGAATCGGAGGCCTGAAAATTATATGTACTACCATCTGGCGAAAACAGAAGTAGCATTTCATTAGGTGGTGAATAACAAAACAATAGGCGCAATCCTGAAAATATATCTAATATTTTTGCTTAAAGAAATCTACCTAAGAGAAGGCTGGATCGCTTGATAGCGCACTGGCTTTTCATGTATTGAGTCCCTGGAGAGATTCAATTTGTTGTCTTATGTGAAATGAGTTTGATGATCTCAGCTCAGTCCCTAGTGGATATTAATTCACTTTATAAAACATCCCACACAATTTAGCACAGAGTAGCATCATTTGCAAATTTTGCAGCATTACCCCCCCTCCCCCCTCCTTGTGATAGAAAAGAGCAGGTGGTAACAATGAAATTTATTCTTTTATTCATTTAGGCAATCGTCATTACTCACTATGAAAATGGCATAAGACAATTCTAAGAAAAATAACCTTTCCACTGCAACTTTATTATAACAGCTGCAAATAAAACTTGACATGCATATGGGAAGTCTATGCCGCATAGGTTATCTGCTGCCCATGTTCCCAGTCTGAATAATTCAGGTATATAATTCCCCATGAAATACTAGAAAAGGATTACAAGGGTTAAGCCTGCCAAACTGAATCGCCTCCCCTTTCTCCCCCTCCCATAATTGCCTCTCTTTTTAATTTTTTTTTTTATGCTCATGCCCTTGAGCAGAAATGGATTGCCAATTCAAAGGGTTAGATGCCCACATCTTTTTTTTCTAGTGTGGGCTCAGGCCAGGCAACTTACACTGGGAAATTTGCATTGGGTTATGAACCCTCCTATATTTTTTTAAACTATTGTTCTGATCCATTGGCTTTCAGTTGCCCGGTTAAGACCACCTTCCGGTTTATACCTAAACCTAAGTTAGGTGGCATTGGCAGTCCCATCACATTTTTTAAAATAAAGAAATATAAAGTTTTAATTTAAAAAAAAATAAGGTAAGGGAAACGAAAGAGTGTGGGTAAGAAGGGGAGAAAAAAAAGAGGAGAAAAAATAGTTATTGAAATTACATTTAAACCCCACCTTTCCCTCCAATGAGCTCAAGCATGGTTCTCCCCCCCACCATTTTATCCTCGCAACAATCCTATAATGTAGGTTAGTAGTCCAGCACTCTAACCATGTATATAGGGGGGGGGGAGTGATTCTCATAATACAAACTGGAATTTAAGTTAGGTCTCGCATTTGAAAAATAAAAATAAAGATTACTTCTAGACTAGTTTCAACTTAAATGTGTTAGTGGGAAATCCTATGGCAAGAGCTGCTGCAGTGAGAAGCTTAGGTGCAGCGGATCTCAAGTTTAGCCATCTCAGTTCCCAGCTCAGATTGGATTCCCCAGCCCTGGCTCAGCCAAGCATATGCCAGCTGAGCCAAGTACGATATAAGCCCCCACAAAGGGGCATGACCAGAAGAGGGGGGGTTAGGCTGGATCCTAAGCCTGTTCAGGTCAGTCATGTGACTTGGCAACACTATTTTAGAGGCTTGTTTCTCCTCTGCTAGGCTTAGGCAGGGCAGCAGCAGCCACCCTGCTCCTGAATGGGGTTTAGATTTGGTATGAGTTTATGCCAGTTTAATTTATAGCAGCCTAGCTAAAGGTAAAGGACCCCTGACAGTTAAGTCCAGTCATAGATGACTCTAGGGTTGAGGCGCTCATCTCGCTTTCCAAGTCAAGGGAGCCGGCGTTTGTCTGCAGACAGTTTTTCCGGGTCATGTGGCCAGCATGACTAAGCCGCTTCTGGCGCAACAGAACACCGAAACCAGAGCAGTGCACAGAAACGCTGTTTACCTTCCCATCGGAGCTGTACCTATTTACCTACTTTCACTGGCATGCTTTCAAACTGCTAGGTTGGCAGGAGCTGGTACCCAGCAATGGGAGCTCACCCCGTCGCAGGGATTTGAACCGCCGACCTTCTGATCAGCAAGCCCAAGAAGCACAGTGGTTTAGACCACAGCGCCACCCGCATCCTACATATAGCATATAGGCTGGAATATAGCATATAACAGCCTGCTTTATGCAAACTTCTTGTGCACAGGATTGTTCCCCTAGTTTCTGTACATAGGAGCCAACTCCAAAGGGCCGAGGTCCCTTTGACCCCCCCCATAAAATATTTGAAGGGGCTGCCCCCCAAAAAGTTGATGGGCATTGCCATTCAAATGGTGTATGAGCACCATGTATTGTGATCGATTGTGTGGGGTGGGGTTTACCTCTTTCCCTTATTTAAGTCGGCACCCCTGTTTCTGCCCATGAAGAAAAGTAAGACTCCAAAGGAACTAGAATTCTCATATATCTTGTGACTTGACTTTAAAGGGGTTAAAACACGCCACCTCAAAAATGGTCTGACAGAAACTTGTGATCTTCTGGAATGCTGGTGGCGGTTAAGCTGGGGATGGGGATGAGAGAAAGAGTAGGTTTAAAGCAGTGTGGGGCAAGTCCATAGCCCTCAAGATGTTGTTTGACTTCAACCGCCATCAGCTCAACCAGCATGGCTGAGAGTCGGGTTAAGGAGGGTGGAGTCCCGCCACATTTAGAGGCCAAAAGGTTAGCCACTCATGGGCCCCATCTGTACTCAATATTTAAAGCAGTATCATACAAATTTAAACAGTTATGGCTCCACCCCAACAAAATCCTTGTTCTTTGCTCAGGGTGCTGAGAGATGTTAGGAGATCCCATTCCCCTCACAGAGCTACAATTCCCAGGATTCCAAGGGAAGAGGGACTAAATGCTAACTCGTTCTATGAATGGTAGCTCAGTGAGTTGAATAGTGGTCTCCTAACAATTCTCAGCACCCTTAGCAAACGATAGTTCCCAGGATTCTTGAGGGGGAAGCCATGACCAATAAAGTGGGATGATTGTGTTTTAAATGTATTCTGTGGATGTGGCCTAAGGTTTTTGGAGCTCTGAACAAGAGCAGTCTTAGTAGATGGGAACACATTCCAAGATTGTGTTGCAGGTTGCTCTTGTTATTAATAAGTCCACAAACTGATTCAGTCTCTAGAGATATTATAGAAACATACAACTTCCTGTGGTAGTATATGGCCAGTTATTGGGGCAGTCTTGACTAACCTTTGCATTACAGGAACATCATAATCACAACTCCCTGTTTCTTGCTTCCCACATTACACTGTTTTTGTGCCAGTGATCTGGCAATTTCCCATGCCATGGCTGCTCAGCCTGAACTACATCATACATGTATCCAGTGTGATTTCATACATTCATACAATACTATAGCTGCATGACATTGGGGCATATGGGGAACATGGAGCACACAGCTTGATTTAAGAACTGGTCATCGTGAGTAGAGGATTGGGCAGAAATTCAGTTCACATTTTCATGCAGGCCTTCCTGAAACAATATTCAAAACTGAAATAGTTATCTTTCAAAATTCCCATTTCTCTGAATTTTGCTACAGAGTTTTACAACCAGAAGTATGTGCAAAAGTGTATATATCAAGGGGAGGTTGCAAAAAAGTAATAATTTATATATTAGTGAAAATTTCATACAAAAATGAATAGCATTAGGAAAAAATTGCTTGTGAAAATGTGTATATTAGGCATCATGGCCTCAAAAAATGTGTATGCTAGGATAAATGTTCACTGAAATGCAGATGAATTTTCACGAGGCCTTTTAAAAAAAGGAACTGCAAACTTATGTAGAAATTTGGTGAGCTGAACTTTAAATGGGCATGGTGGAATGCGAAACTGAAATTGACAAATTTGTCTATCCCTGGCCATGACTGTAGGAACTTTCGAGTGTTGGTATGAGTGATCTGATTAGTTTAAAATCTGTACTCTGCTGAAAGGGTTCTTGCAGACAATGGTAGTGACATAAAGTATGTGCAAAAAAGGAAGAATTTGCCAATGGTGAGCTGTAGACCAATGGCTCGAGTCGTGATGATAGATGTCTTTTCTAGTGGCTTCCCTACATACTCTGATTTATATAACGTATAGCACTGGATCAATTTCAATTAGCACCAAGAAAGCTAAAAGTTTTGGATATTGCACGGGGGGAGTGAAATATCATCTTTCTAAAAGGAAGTTTGCAAGAGGTTCAGCTGACAAGACTCCTCTTCATTAAACATGCAGAACCACCAGTTGTTCAGCTCATAATGATGCCATTTGTCCATTTTGTGTGTTTCCCTCTGCCTGTCAAGCACCGTTTCCCCAGATGGGCCTTGGTGTTGCAGGGAAAAGCCACAGCAGGGCTGACTGTGAGATAAGTGGAACAGTTTAAACATTTTAATCTCACTGTTCTCAAAGGAGGAGTTGGCCTTAAGACGTTACGACCAATTGCTGTAGTCCTCTTTTACTATGTCAGTCAGCTACGACTTTAACACAAGACATACTCCTTTCCCAAGCAGGGTGTCCAGACACAAAGGATATCAAGATCTCTCATCATTTATCAGTTGTGTGGAAGAGGTAATTGTGGCTAGTTTAGCTTTCCTCACCCTTGCCTTTCCTCTGCCTGGCTAAAACATCTCCCCTTCATCCTGCTATTAAAGATCCCCTGTCATCTTGAAACAGGGAAACAGGAAAGGGTCTCGCCTGCTTGATGAATACAGAAATTATGCCCAACTGGGTAAATTCAGCTCTGGGTAAATTCAGGGCTTTGGAATGACAATAATTGTAGTAGTTCCATCATTTGGGTCCACAACATTTGATGTTGCATTGCTCGGTAACCCGGAAAGAATTTAATACTTCCACGGACCAAATTGAATAATAATAAAGAAGATATGTTTTATTCTTGGACTGCTTTATAGATTAATATTCTCAGATTTTCTTGTTGGCATTTACACAATGTTGATTGTTCTCACCAGAAGCATTAGTTGATGACAGGGTAACTTGACATGTAGAAACCTTGATTAGCAACAGGGTTGCATTTCCAGCTGCAATCGGCTGCATGGGGTTGTTGTTTTGCTCTACCAAATCCTTCCTTCCTTACTCAAGAATTATTCCTCTTGGCCAAACTCTGATCATATTTAACATAGGGAGATTGGATGTTGTTAGCTGATACGTGGCAAGAGAACACAAAAGGCCTTTGTCTTTTCTTTCCATCCCCCACCCCATTCTCCGAATCCAGCCTGTGTATTAAATATTTTCTCATTATTTCTGTTTTTGCAGCCACTAACAAGTTTCAGAAATGATAGAATGGTTCACAGATCTGTCCATACATATTATGGTGCATAACAATTTGGACAGTCTTGTTTGCATGCGTGCACGCATACACGAAGTATGGCAGCAATGAGAGAGAGGAAGTATTGCAAAATAGCTTTGCATGATTACAATTTTTACAGCAATAGGATTCTGCCTCCCCACCATCCCTACTCAGAACAATAGAGGAAATAGGGCCCTGCCTTGATGGCATTGTTCTTTTAAAGTTCTTCCTTACTCCTATTTTAATGTTCACAGTTCATAATAGTCATGTGCCCCTTCCTTCCTTCCTTCCTTCCCTCCCTCCCTCCCTCCCTCCCTCCCTCCCTGTGTTTCCCTTCCTATCCCACAGGTGTATAGGGAACAATATTAAAGTGTAAAACTGTACAAGGAAGATTTTATCAGCAATAAGAAACTCTCTTGCAAGCAGAAAGTAAGGATTAGCACTTGCAATACTTGGAAGATCAGTAAATAGAGGACTGATAATAGCATGTGTAGCCACCTTCTGTGAACCTCAGTATTTCCAGTCTCCACCTCTCCCTTTTCTCCATTTTTGCCAAAGGAGGAAAGATCAGGAAATGCTCCACATCATGTAAAGCAAGGTGGCTGTTACAAATTTATTTATTTATTTGTTTGTTTAAGTGTTTATCATCTGCACTTTCATAGACAAAGCAGTCTATAGCAAACAAGATTAAAATAAAATCAGTAAATCCTGATTGGTTAAAAAGGAGGGAAAAATAATATCGCAAAGGTCTGTCCAAACAATGCAGTTTTCAGAAGATGTCTAAAAGAAGGCACAGGGCATGGCCTGTCACACTAAAGACTTGGTGATGGCCAACTGAACCATGGGGCCATTGAGTCCAGAAGTGTCCTGTGGGAGGTCCTTAAAGTACTTTGGGGTCAAGTTCTTTAGGGCTCTGTGCAGCAGTTTGGTTGCTGCATCCTCTGCTGGCTGCAGCTTCCAGAGCAGTTAGAGTGACCCTTGCATAAGCCATCAAAGCTCACTTCAA
>NC_139561.1:33297853-33390353 GCF_965112155.1 Podarcis liolepis | reverse complement strand
AATGTTGGACTAAAGTTGTTCTCCTTTGCAATATATAACACTGTTTTGTTGGATCCTGTTTTAGAAAGACATGAAAAGAGGAGGTCCAGCTGCAGAAATGTGAGATCACCTTATAATGCTTTAAATACATAGTGTTAACAATGGCTGTTCTGGTTTTCTTATGAAATATAGATACTGATGCTATAAAACACTTGTGAATGCTGTTACACTAATTTGTTGTACTTATTTGAATTTACCACCCTGGAAATTAGCCCCAGCTGGACTCTGACCTGTTGTGACACTAAAATACTCAGTTAATCAAATAATAATAATAAAGTGGTGTGATTTTTAAGGGCTTTTTATAGAATAGTTTTGTTTTGGAATTTAATTTTTTTAAGTGTTTGCTTGATTTTTAAATAGCTAGGGAATATGCGAATAAAAGCAATGCTAAACTTTATGCAAAAGGTCTTCAGTTCACTGTGCATTTAATGATTGGCTGCATCCCCCTCTTTCATCAGCCTGTATTCCTCTTTAAGAAATGACTCACATGTGCACACCATCCCCTCCCCACTTTTTACCTTCCCTGGGTTTCTATTGTCTTCACATGTTTATTGATGCCCATCTGCTCCTAATGAAAAATACCTACATTTACAGCAGACGCACAAGTGTACCTTGGGATAAATGTATTATTTATAAAGACCCATCATCACACCCCGCACAGTTACATTTTTACGCTCCTTGTTGGTGCACTCCTGTGTCTTGTTGGCAACGCAATTAGTTGCACCATGGGAGGTTCTCAGGTTCAAAGCCAGCTATGTAAAATCTATTTCACCCCTTTTTAATATGTGGTATATATATATATATATATATATATATATATATATATATATATAATATAAAAAATTGCTTATATGATTTTAGTTCAGCCAGTGTGCCCCTGTGTTTTATAATTATTATTTTTTCCTGTCTGTACAATACATAGTTCTTCAAATCAAGAGCTTTTTAGATTTTTGTATGCAGCTGTAATTCCTGCAGGCAAAGATGCTTGCCATGAAAAATTAAACCAGGATCTTGAATTTGGAAGCCATGGTCCATTTGAAACAAAATGACTGATTTTACTTTATAATTTGCTACAGTTTGTGATATGATAGGACTATGAAATCAGAGTAGACTGAAGACCCACCCAGTGTGGATCCATCCTTGCTGAAGGAAAGAACTTATGCCACTCCCCCGCCCACAGCAGATCAGCCTACACAAGTTCCATAGCTCAGTGGTAAAAAATTTACTTTGCATGCAGAAGGTCCTAGGTACAATCCCCAGTGGCAACTGGGAATGTCCCCTGTCTGAAAACCCTGGAGAACTGCTGCCAGTCAGTGTAGACAATACTGCAATACTGAGCTGGATGGACTGGTGGTTTGTGTCAGTATAATGTACTTCTCTATGGGCCTCAAGGCTTGATTATTGCAACGTGTTACACACAGGGCTGCCTCTGAAGATGGTTTGAAAACTTCAGCTGGTGCAGAATTTAGCAGCCAGGTAAGACGGTTTGAACATATTACAGCGATCCTGACCCTGGTTGCCAATTAGCTTCTGGGCCCAAATCAAAGTGCTGATTTTGACCTATAAAGCCTTAAACAGTTCAGGATCTCAAGGATCGCCTTTCCCCATACAAACCAACCTGGACTCTGTGTTCATCATCTAAGGCCTTCTCAATGTGAGGTCTGGAGGGAAGAAAGACGAGAACCTTTTCTGCAGTGGCTCACTGTGGAATGCTCTCCTGGGGGAGCCTTACCTGGTATCTTCATATATTTAGGTGTCAGTTCTTCTTCAACCAGGCCTTGGGCTGATTAATATTCCACAGCCTTTTAAATGTGGTTCAGTGGGGAGGGAACTATTGTTCAGTTGTTTATGTTTTAATTACTTTTATGTCTTTTTATCTTGTGAACCACCCTGAGATCTTCTGATGGCCATCCAAAATACCAACCCTCCTGCATTTTGGATAAATGTAGCTGTTCCCTCTAGGGCAGCAGTCAAACAAGCCTTTGCCTCTTTTATGTGATGCTTCTTCAGGTAGTTGAAGAATGGTATCACAAGTGATAGCTATTGCCCTCAGTACTGCTTGAAGCCATCCCAGATGTATCTATTGGCCGCTGTGGCAAACAGTGCAGTGGATTACATAGGTCTTTGGTTTGATCCAGCAGGGTTCCATTTATGTTCTTAATGCATTTTATTCACTAATGCACCTTTTTAAAATAATGAACATGGTTGTTGTGGTATCTTAAAGTAAACCTTTTGAAATTCACATGGCAGCTTCAGCTTATCTAGCCATTTAATTCAGTGATCAATGGACCTGCCTCATCATGTTTCTGTGAATGGATCTATTCTTAACCAGATGCATTAGGAACATTGCTGAAATAAAATATCTAGTGTTGCTTCCTGCAGGTGTGGCCCTTCCTGAAGAAAGCAAATCAACACAATTAGGGAAAGCAGGGATGTGCAGAAAGTGCCTTGGAAATCAGAGTGGTCCAGGTTCTGTTTGGTAGTGTCAGAGCTAAGATTGGGTTTATAGGAACACAGTCAGATTATAGTTAAATTGGAATCGGGAGGGGGTCTGAGGTAAAACAAATTCAGCAAGTTTTTTTTAAAAAAGCAAGCATGATAAAGGAAGCAGGAGATTTTATAAAGAGCAATAACTTTTAAAGTTTCAAAATAGTTATCTAAAACATTTTTTATTCAACTTTTCAACTGCATGGCAATTTACAGGGTTTGAAAGAATAAATTAAAAAAGATACAATACAATAAAGACGTATAAACAATATTGAAAGAGCATAAAGGATAGTAACATAAAACAGCTAAATAAATCGTGTCCTGTCTAAAAGAGGGCACGTGTTGCGGTGAGACCTGGAGACTGACCTCCTGGTTGTGGGTGGGTATATTGGACAACCACAACACCCGATTGGTAGGTCCCTCATTGCTGGGCTTAATCTGGCCAATGGGGTGCAGTCTAAACAGATTGAGGGACCCATATATACCTATGCATGTGACCCAGAGCTTCCTTTTTCGGCTCGTGCATCGGAACACCTGCCCACCTCTCCCTAATTTTAGGGCACTGTGCGACTGACCTTGCTACGCCATCATGTGTTGTCTGTTGTTGGGACAGGGGCACGACAGGAATTTTCCCCACTTGGCTGATTGGCTGTTGCCATTTGGCTTTCACCTGCCATGTAGCAAATCGTCACAACTTGTAAGGTTGCGGATAGGTTCATGTGATAGGGATGGGAGAACAGTCTCGCCATCTGTATGTGAAGGGTATTCCATTAAAGGAATCCAGGGACTCAACTTGGTTTGGTCAACCCCCGAGAGGGGGTTGTGCCCATGCCTGAGTCCAGAGGAGCATCTGGGGAGTGAACAAAGTCTGTTCCCAGGCTTTTTACCTACCTCAGGTGTTCACCCTTGGCTGACCTATTCTGGAGCCCTGGGTCAGCACTACCTCCAAGGGTGCAGGGAACTAGTTAAACCAGAGTCTATGCAACCACTCGCTTTTCTGTAATCAATAAAGTTGTGGCCTAAATTCTGCCAAAAACCAAAACTAAAATTTTAGTCAAAGTGTTTATTTAGGGAGGAGGTCTCTGGGTCTAAACACACAAATAAAAATGCCAGAAATTAAAACATCTTCATCTAGTAATGAAAGGCAGTTAAATCAAGCAAGTGCCCTAAATGTGGTGCGATCAAATAGGTGCTTTCTCTGGTAATTACCTACCTAATATTTGTCAACCATAACCTGGAAAAGGGCCTCAGACAACGGCTGCAATAAAGGTTGGAAGTGCAACAGCAGGGATCATTCAGTTTGAAATTTAAGGGATAGTTCTCTTTTCAGCATTAGTCAACGACCCAAAAGAGTTGTGGCATGTTGTTTAGCAACCATTCAAAATGGCATGTTTGCTGAGGTTGCACATGCTCTGATTGGCTGTATAGTTCTGAGGGTGTTTTCCTCAGTATGTTTGGTTGAATGTCACCTTGCTATTACAAGGCCTGAAGTAAGAAAGGCAAAACCTCTCTGTTTCTTTTTCCTCAAATTATATAATGTTTTGTTCAGTTTCCTCAGTGAAACACTATCAGGATTTTTCTCTCTGGATTCCATTCCATTAATTTAGTGACAATCAGAAGTAAACACACACACACACACACACACACACACACACACTTACTTTTGACATGCTGATACACAAAGGCAAGAAACAAGAATTGCATAAGACCAGAGTGTTCAGTAAAGTTACATATAGAAAATATTATTATTTTTAAGATCTGGAATTGATAGCATACAAGAAAAGTAGTTGAATAAGTTTTGTACTGCAGATAAGAAAAAGTAGGTGCTGAGGTCATAGAAACTAAACTGAGTGGTTCAGGTTTGCTAGGGACCCCATTACATGCTTAGATGTTTATGCACCATTTGAAAAGCATCTATCAGCTCACAGCTGAGCAGAGGCATAGGGCTCAGTACCATTCTTTATTGTATGTAGTCTTTTACTGCTTGTACTCTGTTCCTGCCTATACCATTATTTTCTTCTACCAGTGTCTCATATTACCTTGTATGAAACTGTCACTGTGGTGTAGGGTGGAAGCATTTCAGACTTTGTACACTTGTCATTTTTCAGTGTCTCACATTTACAGATCAATCTGTGCTTCAAAAGCACCCGGCAACTTTTTGCTTATGGTTTCTGAAAGCTCAGTGCTCAATAACCCTCAACATTTTCTATTTCTTCCTTGTGCTACATTAGGAGGCACATGATGGCCAGCTGAACAAAGCCTACTGGAAGGAAAGCTTGTGAAGGGCCACTTAATGCACATGCTTAAGACTGGGAGAAAATGCTCCTGAGTTGTGGGGTTTTTCTTTCAGTCGTGCAGTTTTTTGTTGTTTGTTGTTTTGGACAGGATGAACCTTGATAATGGCATTGGAATACTGATGGAGAATGTGAGGATGGTGAAATTATGAAGAATTTCACAGTATTTGTGGTATGGACAGACAAATTCTACTACGTTCTCTTCCATATGTGTTCATGCATGCATTGGTTCCCATTCCATCACTGATTACCTTTCTTCCATAGTACTATTGATACTGAAACAGTATCTTTTGGGGTCAGTTCAGATGTGACTATCAGTAGGAAAACAGCATGGATGGAAGAGTTAAACCTCTACTGCCTGTACTGTGGTCCCAGTGCAGAGTGGAAGGCCACTCCCTTCCTTGTGCCTTCTTTTCCTAAACAAATATATCTGGCTAGTTCTAAGTAGGTTACATTAAAGTGTCTTTAGCATAACATTTAGCCTTTAGACTGGTTCGTTTGATCAAGAGCTTTGACTGAATCACGAGCAAATTTTGACAAACTGAAATCAGGAGCTGGGAACAGGGAGCATATGCATGCACAATTTTTTGGGGTGGTGATGGTGTATGTGTAAAAACATGAGGGACTGGTGTTATGGGTGGGAGCACAAAATGGCTGCCATGAGCAGAAAATAAGAGGTGGCACTACTCCATACTGACTAGCACCTTCACACACAAGAACACAGCAACATCTGCCCTGTGTATCTATATCTTACATGTAGGTCTTTGCAGGATGTTGGGGAAGGGCAGCCAGTTACACTTGCCCCAGGCCTTGGAGGACTAAGCCAGCCGGTGTGGAGGTGCTAGAGGCCTGTCGGACATGCCAGGAATGCCCTATGCCTCCCAGCTGATAAGGGACTTAATGGGCAAAATGGCCATGGGCGAAACGCCCTTGTCTGTCCATATGAACTGCAAGGCTTTGATAGTAAAATCTGGACCTGCATTACTGCATACCAGCACGTAGCCTCAGATCTGCTTAGGTGGTGGCAACTTGGTGGCATGTCTCATGGACTGCGAGTCTGGCGGAACCAATTATTTGGTCCTGGTCTTATTTTGCATCAGCAGGGCTTGGGTCAGAATTAGGCATATAGAATTAGTTTTGCAAGTATAGTTGAAACTTTTATCTTGGGCCTCAGATAAGTTCTGCATGGGCCTGCTTACATGTAGTAAATCACCACACTCAGACATGACCCACTAATAGTTCAAGAATGGTTCTCCATATTTGGATTTGATATGTTTGTATTTCTCATTTTTGTTAAGAATGATTAACCAATCATTTTTATCCAATAGCGTATGGAGTCAGCTCCTTTCCTCAAATTATCATTTCTGTGCAAACTTCTTTGTGATGTTTTAGGAATACCCTAAGTATGCTAGGTCTTTCACCATAGCAATGCAATCCTGGGCAAATGTAGTGATAAGTTGGTTCCATTGACCTGCCTTTTCCAACTGAGCTGTTTAAGAGAATGTTTGTATAGGAATTTGCAAAATTCTGTATGCAGCTGGTATAGAATCATAGAGTTGGAATAGACCACAAGGGCCATCGAGTCCAACGCCCTGCCAAGCAGGAAACACCATCAGAGCACTCCTGACATATGGTTGTCAAGCCTCTGCTTAAAGACCTCCAAGGAAGGAGACTCCACCACACTCCTTGGCAGCAAATTCCACCGTCGAACAGCTCTTACTGTAAGGAAGTTCTTCCTAATGTTTAGGTGGAATCTTCTTTCTTGTAGTTTGGATCCATTGCTCCGTGTCCGCTTCTCTGGAGCAGCAGAAAACAACCTTTCTCCCTCCTCTATGCGACATCCTTTTATATATTTGAACATGGCTATCATATCACCCCTTAACCTCCTCTTCTCCAGGCTAAACATGCCCAGCTCCCTTAGCCGTTCCTCATAAGGCATCGTTTCCAGGCCTTTGACCATTTTGGTTGCCCTCCTCTGGACACGTTCCAGTTTGTCAGTGTCCTTCTTGAACTGTGGTGCCCAGAACTGGACACAGTACTCCAGGTGAGGTCTGACCAGAGCAGAATACAGTGGCACTATCACTTCTCTTGATCTAGATGCTATACTCCTATTGATGCAGCCCAGAATTGCATTGGCCTTTTTAGCTGCCGCTTCACACTGTTGGCTCATGTCAAGTTTGTGGTCAACCAAGACTCCTAGATCCTTTTCACATGTACTGCTCTCAAGCCAGGTGTCATCCATCTTGTATTTGTGCCTCTCATTTTTTTTTGCCCAAGTGCAATACTTTACATTTCTCCCTGTTAAAGTTCATCTTGCTTGTTTTGTTTGGTAGCTGGAAGTGAAATATTTTTGCATTATAAACAGCCTCAGCAAACCGTAACTTTTTACAGTAAAGTCCCCAATATCCAAAGCTAGGTTGTGCAAGCCCACTGTTATTTTCCCATGTCTCAGTATAAACAGTTCTCCCATTATCCAAACTTTGATTATCAAATGTGTTGGAAGTGAATTGACATGTGAAAACTACACTGTGTGTGCCAAGGCAATAGGCTGGAAGTTTCTTATGATGTGAGCAAAGACAGACATAGTTTTGCTACCAGTTTTGCTACCAGACATAGTTTTGCTACCAGTGGTAAACTAAAATAATGAAGAACCTAAAAACAGAAATGGTCTTTGGTGATGTTGATGTCTGGTAAGCCCAACTTGTGGCCCACCAAGTTGGAGCCGTTCAGCCACATATAGTAGCTTATAGCACTTGTTCTTTTATCTTGCCTACACCTGCAAACACAGGTGTGTGTCACCCTTTGCAGGCTCTAGTACATGGCCAGTGGATTGTGTTTGGCTTAATAATCATGTTGTGCAGTATATAGCCTAGTGTGATTCTGTTAATGCAAATCCTGATCCTCTATCTGCAAAAAGGTCCTTGAGTTAGCTGTGTGTTGGACTTTGAAATATGGCCTGTCTTGGATGCCACATAGTACTGGCCTGCCACCCTCAGTCTGCCCTCAGCCAACCCTCATCTGAGGGTGGCCCAGGTTGGCAGCTTCCTCCTCTCCAGTGTCAACGTTGCCCTGGTAAAATCCAGCAGGTAAGAGGATAGGGACAGAACTGGAATTAGTTGGCTTCGCCTATTAATGGCTCTGTCTCCCCTTATTGTTGGCCCCCCTAGTCCTCTGCCCTCCCAGTCCCAATGGACACCAATGACCACTGAGCACTGACACAATTTGGCAAGTAGCTATGTTTGTTCTACATCTCCTGGAGTAAATAATTGCAATTTGTCTCTTTTAAGTTAGTACAGATCAGTTGGTAGAGCATGAGACTCCTGATCTGTGAACACTGACCCTTGGTGTGCACTTGGTGTAAGAGGGCACTGTACACACACAAACACTAGGCATTATCAGGCTAAAGGCAGCTTCTGTCAGTTATTTCTTGAATAATATCTTCAAACCTAGAAGCCAAGGAGATCGCTCTCTTTATATGCGTGCCCGCTCAACTATATTTTCATTCTTTTGCACCTACTTGAAAAAAAATGTTAATGGTTTTCTCATTTGAAACTTTCACCTTAGGTCAGCTGCCTCAGATATAAGGCTTCTATAAGATGGAAACAATGCAAACCAAGACAGTTGATTCATTCAGGCTACACATGCTATATGTTGTTTTGGCATGAACTAGTTGCATTTATCCAACCTTTGTGCTGTGTTTGTTCCATCTTCAAACCTGCCTGACATTCCTTTGGAATGCATTTGTTGCATTAAATAGAATAGAATAGCAGAAGATTCTCAGGTAAGATGTGCCAAATTAAATATCTGAATCCCCTTTGCTGTTGACCACTCTTTTGTCTAGTTCCTTCCTCCTGACCCTCTTAGCTGCCAGTGCATAGAGTGCTACTTTATAAGTAACAAAGTCGTCGGTGTTGCTCAGCCACTATTTCACCCTTTCCACCCTGTTGAAATGTGTTCCATTCATAAACAGGGGTTTTATAAATCGGTCTCTTGGGTCTATCTATATATAATGGGCACTGCAATAAATAATGGCACAGGTCCTCGAAGCAGGGTTGTCCACACAGACAGAGTCTCTCTTTGTAATGTACTTTGCCGTACCGTCCATCCAACACTGCCAAGGGCATTGATTGGAATCGTAGTTCTGTAAAAGAGATTCTTAGTATGGCAAGTGGGAGCTTTGTCAGGTATCTGGCTCAGGCATGTTCCATTTTGATAAGTGGGAACCATGGTGAGCTCTCCTTTGGAATCCGTTATCTGAGACCCACCAGCCCTATTCAGGTGCTCACCTACACACATTACCAGAAGGGGAAAATTTCCACTGTTTGACTGAACGTGATGTGAATTGTCCATGAATAGAAACCATGCACAACTGGGGTTCTGTTTGCTTGTAGGAGTCTTAAGTGCACACAATCAAATGTGAATATTCCACCTTCAGACTTTCCCACCCAACACATGATCTGAAGAAGCTGCAACTGATGGGATTAGAGGATGGGACCTAGTGTGTGTGCCTCTGTGCATTAGAGGTGAGTGCCTGAATAGGGCTGTCATGCCTGTGCGTTTGGCCCATGCTCCTGAGTGTCCATAATATATCCATATCATGACAGCTGTCTTGGGGTGCTTCCAAGCAGGTATTTATTGTGTGATCTCTGATCAGTGCTTCTCATGCATACAATCTCTCCCCCCACCCCAGTGTCCACACACCAATCCATATAATCAGATAAGTAGAAGGAACCTGTTGCCAGCAACCCATTTGTGATATCAAAATGACCCACTTGCAATTAAAGCCTGGAAGCCCACACAGTTCAGAGCAGATATAATTGTTTTTTTCCAGGACAATACATTGCATGCAGAATTGCAAAGACAGTCTTCAAGAGTTGGATGGAGGATCAATTAGCCAATCTGACATTTGCATAACTTTCCCCTTCCTTTCTTCTGGAAAGATTAATAAATCCCACTCCATGTTCTATATAAGTGCATTAAAAAGTGTTATGATCCATGCAGCAATCAGCTGATAGGCTTATAGAGAACCTATGGGTGATCCTGCCATAATATGGAGTAATCAACCATTTATACTAAAAAAAATTCTTATCTATCTGAGAATGTGTCATGTGCTTGCTCAACATACATGATGCAAGTTTGACCCTGTGGTGGGCCCATTAAAATGATCCACAATCACATCGATCCTTTCTGAATCTAAGGATTCCAACATATAATAACTCCATTAATCCAGCCAGAGAGAAATATTACTATTTTACTATTTTATTGTTCTGTTCACTGAGCTCAAATAAAATTATCATGTGAATTGTTCCCCTCCCCTGAGATGAGAGTTCTGTTATGCTTTTAAACTAGTTTCAACTACACAATGAGTTTAGGCCCCCTTTCCAAACAAAGGTCACAGTGTGACCAGCCATAAATCGTCATCTGTGTTAACGAAATACTTTAGTTCTATCGGTAACCCATTCTGATGCAAGTGTAAATCTCATATAGACAAATATGTTTTTCAGAGTGGATTTACATACATTTTATGGATTAGAATTAGGCACTGTGCTTTCATTATAGTTGAGGGGTAACTAGGTTAAAAGGTTTTCCTTGAACATTCATAAAGATATTTCTTTAGAACATAAAATGTGGCTTTGCATTTCCTTGTGCAAATGAAAAACAACAAGATAAAATCAAAGGGGGAAAGGGGTGTGTGTCTATGTGTGTGTCTATCCCATATATATATATGAGAAAAATAATACCTTTATGTTCCTAAGTTTTAAGGGTTTAGAGCCATTTTTTTTGGGGGGGGGGCGCTTTGTGAAATTAAAAGGTTAGCTATGAATAACCACAATCAGATCTTTTCTTTTGTCCATATTTAATTCAAATGAGATTGCTCCATATTGACTTCTAATGCTAAAAGGCCACCCATCATGGAATCCCTGCAGCCAATGAAGCAAGCAAGTGAATGCTTTCTTAAATGATGCTAATCAGTCTAGAGAGGCTTGCCCTCTATCCCCATCAGTATTCCGTAATTCAGATGTGCTGATAACCTGAAATTGAATGTGTCAGTATGCAGACATGTGAAGAAAAAAGGAAACTAGTAGGCAAAAGAGACAGCTATAGAGACAATGTCTGTTTGTGATATTTTTTTTTTGTTCAGAGGAGAGATGGAGGAAAAAAAGAGCGTTGCAAGTTGCTCTCAAAAATTTTATTGCAAGCTTTAAGGAGATGTGTTAAATGAATAAATAGGCTAGACACTTCATTTCCATAAACTGCCTGGCAAATAATAATGAAGATTTCTTTTAAAAAACAACAACCAGAAATCCTTTTTAAAAAAATGTACCATCTTTATATTTGTAAAACTCACTGCTCAGATTTTAGCATTTCAAGCTAAAATTTTGAGAACAATATTACTGTGGAGGTAGTGGTGGTGGTTGAGGGGTGGGCTGGGGGGGTCACTGCTGTGTTTCTAGCTATCAATATTTTATAAATTGTGCTTCTAGAAATATGCAGGCATTTTAAAATTTGATAAAAATTATATGTTGAGATATGCAAATGTTGAGTGTGTGCAAGCACACGGGGGAGGGGAGTTTAGACATATTTTGCATTTTGTGAGATAATTTTTCTTTGTGTGTGGTCATATTTGTCTCTCATTCTTCTGCCAAGAAGCCTTGGGTGGTGTACATGGAGCTAGCCCATTTTTTAAAATCAATCTGTATACCACAATTTTTTAAAAACAAAACAAAAACAAAACACCAAAGCACAGTATTTGTACAGGCAACCCCCGATTTGCACATGGTTTGCATTCCAGGTTATTGCACACAACAGTGGAGCATGTATTGACTCGTTCTGCCCCATTCTGCCATCTCCCCACCCCGCCCCTGTTCTGCCCGCCTTTTCCAGTCACTTCCAGGTCACTGTGGTGCCTGCATGCACCATCACATGTCAATTGGTCACACATAAGATTATTGCTGCATGTATGCCACAATTTTATTTTCTAAAAATTCAAAGTGGTTTACAACCATTAAAATGCAACAAGAATCACAGGAAAAATCAAAACAAATCACCAACTGACTGTTATGGATGATGTTTTTCTTAACTATCTGGATGCATCTGGTGGCAAAGGAAAGTTTTCAGCAACTGTCTGGAAGTTAATACAGAAGGCGCCTGCTGAATCCCTATTGGAAGAGCATTCTAGATGAGTGGACCAATCACACTGAAGGCTCAGTTTCATGTTGACGTCCAGTGAGCCTCACCATATTAGCACAATCACTAAGAGACTATGTCAGGCATAGGCAAACTTGGCCCTCCAGATGTTTTGGGACTACAACTCCCATCATCCCTAGCTAACAGGACCAGTGGTCATGGTTGATGGGAGGGCCGAGTTTGCCGATGCCTGGACTATGTGATGGAGGTAGACTAAGGCTGTGTACATGGCTCTGGCTCCAATGTACTCTGACCATTGGCATTTGAGTCTCTGTGCACATTATGTTATCCATGATGCAGAGCTATCCCATAGTTTCTTTAGAAATACCCATATTTGATGCGTTTCCTCTTAAACCAGCTTCAGTTGGAAAGGAAAACTTGAGGCATGTTCATTTCACCATGAAACTGAAGTATGTATAATTGAGACAGCCATTGTGCTGTGCAGATGACATTTCATGTGCAGATGACAGCTTCTTGAACAGAAGTTGGGGGCATTGCATGGGGTGAGGAAACCATCCAGGTAATGCACATTGGGTGAATACATAGCTGCTCCCTCTCAGCATGCAATCCAGTATGGAAGGATGGGGCACCACTGCTTCTGTCACCTCTCAGCAAGCAGGGCAGAAACTCGTGTAAACAAGAAGTGCACACTTGAGGATCCAGTTGATCCTAAACAATGGGCTCTAGCTGGGTCCCCACTTTGACTGGACCCCTGCCTTACAGAGAGCATTGGTGGCTAATCTATCCCTGTCTGAATAGGTTCTTTCCTTTCTACCTTCTCTGCTTTTCCATCTATAGCAAAGAAGATGTCAATAACGCATTAAAATAAATTAATAGCTTTCATTGACATATCCAGAAAGATAATACCGGTGGATTTTTTTCTCTCTCTCCCCACCCATTAGACGCTTCCAATACAAGTGCATCTGATGGAGAAATGACAGCAATAAGTCAGTAAGTTTCATGCCTGAAGACAGTGGAAGATTTGCTTCCTCCCTCCCTCTCGTCTAAAGCATTTTAAGAGTTCTAGCCATTTTGAACGCAGCAGTATGAAGTGCCAAATGGGCAGAATGGTGAGACAGCCTTAAATGAGCAAACATAAAATTTCTGAGTGCATCCCGTGCAGAGGAACAGGAAGGAATCCACAGAAGCATATTAGATCAGTGGGGGGACACTTACTGTATCTGCTTGTACAATAAGAGCATGAACTTGTGCCCCCAGCTTTGGGAGACTAAGAATGAACATTAATCTCTAAAAATATAAATTATTACTGGCGAAAGGCATAAAGTGAACACAATGGAAATGCAAGGGTCTTATCATACCATGTGACTAAACACTTGGCGCACACAAATTATGGCTAGTCTGTGGGACATCTGATACATTCATATGGTCAGAAGGTTCGGACAAAAAATTGTGTCTCTTGACATGGAGGCTTCCTAGAGACACAGAGTGCTGTGTTTACATGCTAGGTTTTATCAGTTGCTATATAGTAGAAATCTAAAGTACCTTCCTCTTAATTCTATTTAATTGAACATATTTTACTTGATTATTTTATACATACATGCATGTGTGTGCATGCAGAGAGAGAGAGAGAGAGAGAAAGAGAGAGAGAGAGAGAGAGAGACTGCATTGATAAAGAAAGAACTCTGGTTAAATAATCCACTTTTGTCTGACAACGGAATCGGTTATAGAGGTGCAAATATGCAGAAAGCTATTTGGAAATGCATCCTCGTAGTTGTCAGGTTTTATTATGCAGGAAGGTGTCATGTTTGTTACGAAGCTGAGTGCAGATGGCAGAGTGGAAGAAATGGATCACTAATTTTAACAATGATTAATGAACAGAGATAGAAAATGAATTACATTGGACTATCGGAGGCAAGGAATATTTTTGAGAAAATTTTGACTCATCTGCTCTGCTGTTCTCTGTAAATTATTTTCTGAAATTCTATATGTTGTCAACAGTTGACTGCATTTTCCATTACTGTCTATTTCTGTTCTTAAGTACTTTTGTGTTATTAGAGATACATAATTTCAAAATACCAATACATTCCTGATTACTTAGAGAAAATATATGTAAGACTATGAATGTTCCAAAGACCCTAGCCATAAATATCCTGTTTTATAATAATCTTCCTACCCTCCTTCTTTCTTTCCTCATTTTATCACTACATTAAGATTGTTTGGTGTGGGGGCGGGGGTAAGAGGTGAAGAAAGAGGTGAGATTATTCTGGATATTGGGGGTGGGAGAAGGAAAATATAAGAGCAAAAGTTATAAAATAAATGTTGCAGGGTTTGTTAATTTTCGTTTTCATTTTCATAGTTTCTTACTTCTTTCTCTAAGACATTTAGAATATTCTAATCTAATCTAGCCCAGTTCAGCCTGACCTACTCTTTTCAACAAGTATTTAGGTAGCAGATATAGGGATTTTAGTTAAAGACCCACATCTTGGTTTTGGTGTACATGAATGTATACGTGTTATACCTTTAGGACACATGCAAATGACATTATTTCCCTCAGCGAATTATGGGCACTGTAGTAACTCTATGAAGGGCAAACTACAGTGCCCAAAATTCTTTGAGGGGAAAAAACATTTTTCAAATGTGCTTTAAAGGTAAATAGTGTGTACACAACCCATGTCTTTATCTTGTGGTTTTGGACAAGTGATTTCTTTTTTTTAAATGCTTATGTTGGGTTTATATTACTGTTTGCTTTTTTGGGTTCCCCATTTGGAAGAGAAACAGAGTAGAAATTTTATAACTAAATAACAAGGAAGGACATTTACATTGCCACGAGTATATTTTAATTGGAGTAAAAGCCTGCCCTGTCCCCAAGGCACAGGAAATATTACGTTAAAACACACAACACACGCAGTCAATGGGAGATCATGCTAAGGGAAATATGTACCTCATTCCCAGTTAAAGGCATGGCTAAGCCAATAAAGCCAGACCAATTGGGAAGATGGGCTCATGACCAAGGAGGAAGTTGAAAATGGTCCTTTCTTGGCATTTACGCTTGGGGAGGGGAGGTGTAGCTCAGTGGAAGAGCATCTGTTTTACATGTAGGTGGTCCTAGGTTTAATCCCCAGCATCTCTAGGTAGGGCTGGGAATTGTCCGCTGTTTGAAACGCTGCAAAGCCATTACCAGTCAATGTAGACAGTATTGAGCTAGACAGGCCAGTGGGCTTGACTCAGTATAAGGCAGCTTCCTCTGTAGCCTTAGCCACCATGTTAAGCCAAGCAAGGTATTGCAGACCATACTGAGCCTTACTCTAAAACCCGATGAGACGTGCAGCTGTTTTGCATGAGTTTTCCATGTGGCACACAGGACTTCTGTTAAGTAGAACCAGTTTCAAATCAAACAACCTGAATCACTCACTTTTATTTATGTACTTACAATATTTACATCCTGCTTTTCTGCCTGATAGCAAGCATCCGAAGTGTCTGACAATAAATGAAAACTAAGACACAGCAAATAAAATGTTGTTTTTAAAGAAAGTGGTGGCTGTGGGAGATGGTGGTGAAAAACACCTGCTCTCCAGGACTTAGAGGAGGACCACCTAGAATTTGTTGGACTCCCAACTCCCATTGGTCCCAACCAGCATGTCCAATGGTCAGGGAAGTTGGGACTGGAATACAGCAACATCTATAGCACCATAAGTTCCCCAGCCTTGCCTTAAATGCAGCAACTATATAGTTCTGTATACTGTATATCTTGTACCCAGAGCAGAATGGATAGTTAAACTAATCCCATTGGAAACCATGCCCTTTATAGTCCGCATTCTGATGCTGACATGGAACATTCATAATTTAGGAGCTGGTTGTGACGTGTGAATCTTCTTTGTGTGCATCAAAATGCTTTCATAAAAAAAGGAATCTCAGGGGTTAATACCTTAGTTCTTGCCATTTTTAAAATAGGATTGTCTGTTTCCAATGGAAGATACACAGATGTTCCAATTGGAAACAGAATGTATGGTCTATTGCTGCATCAGAAGAAATAACAAAGAGATTAAATGCATTGAATAATACAAACGATGTAGACGATTTTATTGAAATATGGCATTCTTTTATAAAATACTTTATTGATAACCCTGAAGAATAGCAACTACTGAAATAATAGATTGGACTTTGTCAAACTTAACTAGAGTGATCTGTCCTGGAAAGGGGGAGGATGTTGTTTTTTCTCTCTTCTTTGTAATGGTTATATATTGGAAATCAATAAAACCACCACCACCGATTGTCAATTGGTGCTTGCCCAGTCTCCTGTAGCAATGAATAATCCTCTGTAGGCAACTAGATGGGAAGGCTTTACAAAGTCAGTTGGGTTGCATCCAGACTTAGTCATACATGAAGCTGACTTACTGAAATTGGTGGGCCTTCTTAGTCATGTCTAACTTAAGCTGCATTGATTTCAGTGGGCGTGCTCTAAGCATAATGAAATCATTCTGAATGCAACCCATTTTTGTCCCTGCGCCCCTTTTACATCACAAATGATTCACATAGATATGTGTGGGCAAGTTGACTAGTGAAATGTTTGGCATCTAGCAATTTCTTCTAGACTTAGGAGGAAGGCTAACTGTATAATTGCTGCCTTTACAAAAAACAAACAAATCCAAAGAAGAATCACTTTAGACTTTAAAAGGCTCAGAACTGGTTACTTATATACTGAGTAAAGTGTCCAGTCACTTATTTATATTTCTATCTTACATACATTTGTCAAAAGAACAGAAGCTTAATTCCAATCTTCATAGCATGTTAGGGAAGACACCTTCCTCACCCATTTCTAAGTATTCAGTTCTTGGCACGTAGACAGACATACAAATTGATCTGAAGTTTGTCTCTAGTTTGAAACAGAAGACAGGGACTGTGATCCTTTCCTAATTCTTTCTACGCTGCCGCCTCAGGATTGCTAAAATAAAAAATGGTGGAGAATTTTTTGAAACATCTTTATGAATCATTCGGTGTCTAGTATTTTGCATGTAATTATGGTCCTGATGGGAACATATTTTAGAAAAACAACTAGAGGAACAATATGAATCCTGCTCAGGTTACATAGCATATGCTAAACACTGAGAAAACATACACAGTGCTTTAGTGAACAAGGTAGGAAAATGCTCTAGGGAGCCAATTTAGAATGTGACTTAAGGCGAGCATTGCTTTTTTGTGTCTGTTTCTTTTGGCAAACTAATAAAATTGCAGCAGTGCTGGGCTTTCCCATGTAAGAGCCAGAGGTGGCTTGTTCAGAGGTGGCCTTTGCATTGGATTGACATGGATGGGGCAGAAATTGTATGGACTCCCCTTTATTTTTTTGGAAAGAGTTATGTTGGAATTGCCCAATCAGTCTAAGAAATATAATGCATTCATTATTGTACAACACACACATACACACAGCATATATATATAAATCACTTATTCCAGGGTATCTTGGTTGGCATCAGAAGAACTTTGAGGATTGTGGCTTGTGGCTCAATCACATAATCCACAGTCAGAGTGTAGCAGATTGTAAAATGGAGTGGTAAGGTCCCAGCTGAAACTCAGAGTCATCACCAGTGTCCTCAAACTGCTGCTGGAACACCAGCTATGTGCCAAGGGCATAAACAGCTATTGACACTGCTGAACAGGAGCCCGCCCGCCCCCCCCCCCGCTCCATCTTTGCTTCAGCAAAGCAAAAGAGGTGGACGACAGTAGAACCACAGACACTGGGCATATCTTCCAAGAGTGGTGAATTGGAGGGATGTTCATTAAGGAAGGCAGTGGTTATCAGTTCTGCTCCACTTGCAATTTCAATGGTTCTTGCTAAAGCTGACTTTCCGGATTGGAATGTGATTGTTTTTAAAGAAGCATGGACAAGGATGTGGGTGAGAGCCTTCTGCTAAACAAAAGATAACCCATAAGCACCACATGCCACAATATATTTCACAATTTAAACAATATTTCAAGAAATCACTGATGTTCTGTTTCCCAGGCTAAGCAAGAAACTAGCATATAAATGACTAGCTACCAAAATGACCTTTGGCTCCTCCTTTCCTTGAAATATTCACATTCCAGTTGGTCATTACAAGAACTCCACTTCCCTTCCAATCCCTTTTCCTTTCATGTGATGTCTTTTTAAGTTGTGAATCTAATGGTGAGGACTGTTTTATCACTGTCAGTTGTAAGCAGTGCTGAGAGCCTTTTTTCCTTTTTGGCTCAAGAGGGAGATAGAAATGCTTTAAATAAGTAAATAATAAATTTCACAAGAGTGCGGAATGTGATGAACTGCTGTCATGTGACGAGAACACTGTCAATCATGTCACAAACTATTGGTTATTTAAAAGACCTTCTTCTAAAGACTAACCGTACAAAATGTTTCACTAATATAAAGAAGGCAACTGTTTTTAGCCTAATATATGTTTTCTATTTCTCTTGACATGAACATTGAAGGAGGAGATGAGTCTCCTTCATGCATTACTTGCCAGTTTTCCAATCACATGGAAGTCTCTGTGTGAACAGCTGCTCATATTTAGGATTCACTGCAGATGACCATACGTAATGCATGGATGCCCAGCTGTGGATCCACCAGCATGCCTCATGCCAGGGATGGCATTCATTAGTAATCACATCACACGAGTAACACATGAAGAAGACTTAATGTTTTCCCCCCAACTGTATTACCTGGGTTATGAAGGCGCCCAAAAGGTTTTAAAGCAAAGATTATGGGACAATGCACACAGTGACTTGCGATCTCGATCACACGCAGTCTGTAGTCCACTGGCAGCAGGAGTTCAATATGGGTATGTCTTTGAGTTAACATCTTACATCAAAAACCTGACAGTACCTAACTATCGAAGGCTTTTCACCAAAGCCAGACTAAATGTCTTCCCCTCTGCAGTGCTGGATGGTAGGTTGAGAGGAATTCCCTAGCAGGACAGACTTTGCTCGTGTGCTCAAGACATCGATTCCATAAATCATATTTTGTTGCATTGTGCGAAATATGAGCAGGCCAGGGCTGAACTGATACTACCCTTGCTGGTGCCTTTCCCGGGAAAATCAGAGGCTCACTATGTCAGGTTCCTACTGGAAGACCGGACAAAAGCTAGAACGTTGGCAGTGGCAAAGTTTTTATCGGTGGTTGCAAGAACAAACGAGCCCTATATTCTAAACAAAGTGCTTGATTAACCTGGAGGTAGGCTGTATGAACTCTGTATTGATTTGTAATGTTTTGTTGGGTCTCTGGACCGTAATAAAGATTGTTGTTGTTGTTGTTTTACAGATCCAAAGTCACTTACTGTGCATATTGGCTGTAAAGTAATTTGAACATGGGTCTCCCTGAAAAACACTATGCCACACTGGCTATGTGGCTGTAAGAAAATTCAATATTTTTAATTTTTTAATTTTTATTTTTTGCAGCAGGGCTACCATAATGCTGGAACTGATTTGGCAAAGCATCACTTATGGACAAGACATTAAATTACTGAATGGATATAAATAGGTACGAGGGGAGTACAGATTCTCTTTAAATTTGTATTAAAACCTCACTAGATCTGATGGGAAATTAGATATTCATCCTGGAGTTGTTGAAATGTGTTCAGACACACAACTGAGCTTTATTGCTACCATTATGTTCATATTAACACATGTAATAGAAATTAGGGAACTAGGAGAGATTTCAAAGGCATCCGACTTCCAACTTGTGTCTTTGAAAAATCTCCCCTGTTGCTATCAATAAAACTACTTCTGTGAAGCTGCTAAAACTAGACGTTGATCCCATTATTGTTCCGATTATGATTATGGAATGTTAGCTTTTTTTAGCCATTGTAAGTTACGCCACTCATCAATTTGTGTAGTTGTATACTGAAAACAGAGCAAATTTCACAGCAGGTCCAGTCTTTCTACTTCATTAATGAATCCAGTTATAAACATTCCCCCCCCCCCCCCGGATTGGGCTTTTAATTTTGAACAGGCCTTAGAGGTAATAGGCAGGTGTAGAAGATACTGACAAGCTATGTTTAAAATGACCACGTATGACCAGTGCATTTCTACCTGTTCGTTGTGTTTTATATGTGAGACTTAAAACATTAATGGATAATTTGCTCCTGTTAATTCACAATTAAACTGTGAACTTAAATAAAATTTGAATTAGAGCCATCCTTTAGAATGGTGTTCCATTCTGCTGGCATGTTGCAAATCACTAATGAGGTTTTTCAGACCAGGAACTGGGCATGTATATGGGGTTCCAGTGTGTAAACACAGACTACCCTGTTCTCTTAAGTGTTGGAGCTTGAACACCAGGCCCACAGCAAGAGTGCATGTTTGATATCGACATAACCACAGCATTATTATTTTTAGGCAAAGTAATCCCTATGCATACCACTCTTAGTATTATTAGCATTTGTGGTAGCATTTCTATTATCAGTGTTACTACTGTACTGTTAAATGGCTCCGTCTCTTACCAGAAACTGTAAAATTTCAAAAAGGCCTGTCATCCTTCTGTTACTTCAGGTAAATAACTGATTGACCTTTGTGGCATACTGATACTTCACTAATCAGAACCTGAAATCTGTATAACAACACTTCATTTACTTGATAGACAAAAGAACAATTGCTCTTGAAGTAATGTGATTTCTAAATAGACGCTGCCTGTCAAAAATAAATGCATTAGAAGTAAAATGTAGCTCAAGGAGACAATTAGCAAACAGAGGTGACACTGTAAACAGGTGCACCCATTATTCCCAAAGCTTGTGGCAATATATTCACATCTTTTAGACTGATGGAAGATCATGTGACAGTATGGTGAATTATCTATCTGTATCATCTGACTGATGGATCTTTCTACAGTTGCAAAGCATTTAAAAATGCATCTTGCAAATTACATGGTAGCTGGAAAAATACAGGTTCTTCTCTTTTTCTTTTTGTTTGTTTAATGAACATCATTTTTTGGTAAAGGCTTTTGCTACAGTATTCATTGTTTACTTTGTAAGGAAGTGTACCATCTCATTAGTGGGTGGGTGGGTGTCCCTCCCCCTCACTATACACACTACACACATGCACTTTTACATACTACGTACATGCAAACACACACATTGTGCAGCCTTTTTTGAGGTACCCTAAACTGATTACGCTGCAAAATTAGAGATTATCAGAAAGAGAATATTAGGAGGAAATCTTAAAGAAGCATTTATGCTGCTACAAAGTCTGCTTAGAAAAGTCAGAAAAGCTCATTCTACTCAATATTGAAAGATAGGATTGTCCCGACTTAAGACCTAACATGTCCTTTAAGTGCAGATGTTTTATCATCCCAGTTGTTATCTGCATTGAAGTAGAAATTGCATTTTTATGTCTTTTTACTGTTATTTGCTTTGGGATGTTTCATGGGAATTAATTAATAATCAAAATAAAATAAATTAATTAATAAGCATTAATTATTGCTTTATCTAAAACATCTCAGACCCCCCATCCTCCTTGTTTGTAAATTGTCATGTGACACAGCTATGTTCCTAGAGAGGACTAGATATTTTTTTTAAAAAAAATGCACTAGTCCATCCAAATCCTGTCCTTCTGTATGTGTTTTGGATGTAGTATGTGTGTGAGCTGTCTCTTATGCCTAGCCCGTAAAGGTAATTCCGCTTCCCTGTCTGGGTGTGGTTCCTGCCATAGCTGAGTGGGATCTTAGTCTTGCCAGGGTAGCAAGTTGAGCTACTATGTTGAGTTGCTGTGCTGTTCTTCCTAAATAAATACAACCACTGAAGTTCTCCTGACACCTGCTTCTTCCTCTTGGGGTTAGGGCAGACCCCTTGCAAGCTTTCTTCACACAGTGAGGGCCTTTCCCAAGCCCATGGGATCCTGCACTGGCAAGGAGAATGTCGGCACTAAATGAGGAAACCAATTGACAGCATCTCTAAGTCTTTCTGCCCTGTAGCTGCCTTACAGTAAATATGGTTAAATGCCCTAGCAATGCATTGATATCTGTATTAATGTGGAATCATAGAACTGGAGAGTTTGAAGGGTCATCTAGTTCAGCCCCCTGCACTTCAGGAAAATGTAGGTGGCCCTTATGGGGATTGAACCCGTGACTTTGGTGTTATCAGCACCACAACAGGCAGTCTTGTGAAGGCTCTAACCGTGCATTTATGTCTTGCATTACCAGCAACACTGCAGAACATAAAAACTTCAGTCAGTTGAGTCCACACCCAGACAACACATTTAAAGCCCTATCATAACAGTCTAAACAGCCATGGCTTCCCCCAGAGAATTTTGGGAGCTATAGTTTGATAAGCATGCTGAGAATTGTTAGGAGACCCTTATTCTCCTCCTGGAGCTACAGTTGTCAAAGTGATTTAGCAACCAATTCCTCTTTCCAAGGAACTTTGGGAGATCCAAACAACTCCTTTACAAACAACACCTCCCTGGATCCTTTGGGGGAAGCCACAGCAAGTGGTATGATGCTGCTTTCAATGTATGATGTGAAAGTAGCCAGGATCCACTCATAAGTAACCCTTGTGTCCCACTACCTCTTCATTTATCTTTCTAGATCTTGGTTGGAATAACTTTCCTGGTATGCTTTTTCTCTCCAAACGGGCTTATATTTTGAAATTACAGATTAGTATCCAGGTATATTGATCCATGAATAACATATGCATTGCAATTTCCTTGTCAGATTATAAAACTTCATCCACATTTTTAAAACCATTTTGTTCCTGTTAATTTGAAATAAATAAACACACCTCTAACAGTTCTGTTAATGCTGCAATCCAAATCACACGTTCTTAGGATTGCACTGCAAAAATAATTGCTCTACACTTTAAAGCTTTGTCCTCTGGATCATTAAACCAGATTAGTTAGCTCTTTAACCATGCTTAGGTCTTCCTTTTTTCCATCAATCAGACAAGTTACAAAATAGTGGGAGAGGAATATTTTCCACACTTCCAATGAGCTTTTAAAAGCTAGTCAGTGTCAGTGATTTGTAAAAACTCCATTAACATGAAATTAAAGACATGGAGTAATATAGTTTCCGATAAACCTGCATTGGGCAGTGAAAAGGGTCATTTTCATTCTTTAACTGTCTGGAGTGTGCAACTGAAATGTTGGTGGTGCAAACACACGAACTCTTATGGATCTGGAAAATGTATCATAAAGTATAGAGCATGTTTCTAATGTATGTCAGTCATTGCACAAACCAAATCAGAAAGGGAAAAGGGAATAAATTACATAATGTACTGTACATATACTGCTACTGGAACGAGGAGTTAAATGTGACTGATTTTAGCAGTTTTGTTGTCAACAGGCATGTAGTGTGGGGATGGCACCTAAATATTGGTGCCCCGTGGGCCATCTCACAACAGCAGTTTTCCTTTGATAAATATGGGCCAACTGATCATTTGGACATGGGCAATTGCTTTGGAGAAATCTTCAATGATCACACACTCATAGTTGAGCTCTTTCTCTTTCATAGGAGTTACGTACTTGCTTTTATGGACAAGGTAATCAATCCCTCTTCCCAGGGAACTCTGGGAACTGTAGCCCTATGATGGGAAAAGAGGTCTCTTAATACCCTTAGCGCCATAGATTTGTATAATGGCATTATGATACTATGGGACGCGGGTGGCGCTGTGGGTAAAAGCCTCAGCGCCTAGGACTTGCCGATCGAAAGGTCAGCGGTTCGAATCCCCGCGGCGGGGTGCGCTCCCGTCGCTTGGTCCCAGCGCCTGCCAACCTAGCAGTTCGAAAGCACCCCCGGGTGCAAGTAGATAAATAGGGACCGCTTACTAGCGGGAAGGTAAATGGCGTTCCGTGTGCTGCGCTGCCTCACCAGATGCAGCTTGTCATGCTGGCCACGTGACCTGGATGTGTCTGCGGACAGCGCTGGCTCCCAGCCTATAGGGTGAGATGAGCGCACAACCCTAGAATCTGTCAAGACTGGCCTGTACGGGCAGGGGTACCTTTACCTTTACCTTTATTATGATACTGTCAATGTTTTTTCCAGTCCCTTTCCTAATGATATCTAACCTGGAATTCATCATTTTCACAGCTGCCACATCCTAGGTTGACGCCTTCATTGAGCAATCCACTATGACCCCAAGGTCTCATTCCTGGTCAGTCACTGCCAGTTCAGACTCTGTTAACAGATATGAGAAAATGAGGCGGGGGGGGGGGTATTTACCCTAGTGTGAATCACTTTACACTTGTTTACACTGAACTGCATTTGCCAATTTATGTCTGTTCACCCACTTTAGTGAGATCCTTTTGGAGATCCTTGAGATCCATTTTGTTTCAACTATCCTGAATAATTTGGTATCATCAGTAAACTTTACTAATTCCCTGCTCACCACATCAATACAGATTCGACTGTTTATATTCCTGCTTTGGGAAAACAATTTCCAGGATTCATTTGAGAGAGGGAATTGTTGTTAAATAAGTTCAAGTACTTATGTATGTGCATTTAAAGAAAAAGGTAAGATTAACTGCAGTTTAGTTGTGCGTCTACAGACATTGTATACTGCATGTGACTGCCACTCTGAATCAGAGCACCAAGCACTCTGGATTGATCAGTGTCTGGCAGGATGAATTCAGTACAATCAAGCACAAATACTATTGCAACAAAATAGCAAATATAAATAGCAACAGGAAATAGTAATTTGCACAATTTCCTTTTGTGCTGCTGTTTCATACTCGACCCCCACCTGTAGTATACATTTAAAGCAGTATCATATCACTTTGAACAGGCATGGCCTCCTGCAAAGAATTCTGGGAACTGTAGTTTGTTAATGGTGCTGAGAGTTGTTAGGAGACTCCTGTTTCCCTATATTTCCTGTAGTTCCTTGGGAAGAGGGAGTAACTGTTAAACAATTCTGAGGTCTCATGGTTGCTCCTCAGAATGCTATCCTAAAGTTAATATTCTATAGATGCTGTTTGTATAGAGACTAGTAGCAATTCTTGTAATGAGACAGTAGAGAGCTATGATGAATGAGAAGCAAGTGATGTTAAGTAGTCATTTGTAGTCCATCTGGAAATGAAACTTTTTCTCTTTTATGGTTCAAAACACAATACTAATCAATTGCATGGATTTTTGAATATCTTGCTTGGAAAACTATTCTAGACTTTATGCTGGTGGCTAATTTCAGTTCTGCTCTACTACAGGTATAAGTGAAACAAGTTCTGCTTTCCTTTTTGACCCATACTTGATTAGCAACTTTGCTACCAATTTTTCTAAAACACACACAACTACACATTTCTTTTTGTGTCCATGTTTGAGTTTCATGAGAGAAACCCCCTAAATAATGCTTTATTTCATATTACAGCTGACAGTAACATGACAGGAAGATAGCCTGGCTATAAGACATTACGATAAAAGCACATACCTATTAAATAATTTTCATCTATACATTTATTTTATTGAATACAATTATTCAGGAATACAGACCCCTTGACGAGGGCACACTGGAAGTTTCTTGATATTTGGATATATTCTGGACTTGCGTCCCTAGAGTATCTCTTCAATAATTTTGGGAAATGTCCTGCAGCCATCCCTAAAGTCCCATGGGAACTTTTTGAGTAGGTTTCAGATCTTTGGTTGGCTGTGGACGCTTGAGGGTCATGTGCAAGCCATGGTCAGCCTCAGTTTCAAATCTGTAACATGGGATTCATAGCGACTGATCTTGTGAAGTGGTTGTTGCGAGGATAAATGAGATGAGGGCTATAAAAGACCTTGAACATTAGACGTGCTGCAGAAATGATTAATAAATAAAAAAACGCACTGAAACTGACAGCGATTATATTTTGTGGGGCTGTGAAGAATGAGGAGCAACCCTTTAAATGGACCCTGGAGCCATTTACTAAACTTGATCACAGGAGGCTGCGGATTTGAATCATAACTCCCTCCTGAGCTCTTGTTCTCTTATTTGTGAAACTGCCTGCCTCCAGTTATAAACAAGCACGTGTACAGAGCCCGGGGAATCGTTTCCCCCCTCTTTCCTGGTGATTAGAGCAAAGAGTTAGCTATCTGATTGCTCTGCTAGATGTGCTGCACCTCCCCAAAGGGATATTTTAAGTTATGGGAAAACGGGGGTCTCCTGCAGAAGCTTAGGGAAAAATTTATAAACACCCTTTTAAGGCAATTCTGGTCCAACACCCATCCACCTTGCCTCACTTTTCTGGTTTGTATTATAGAGACGGGTGATCAGTAGGTTGCAGGATGGCACAGAACCTGCACTTTGCATGAGAGAATGAGGTTATGCACCAGAGAATCACCCACAACCTACACTCTTTAAAGAAAGGTAACCAGATGCAATAGAGTAGAGGATCCACGTGCTTTTACCACTTGCATGGTAGAAGGAATTCTGGCAAGTTGAGTCTCTCCCCACCCCCACCTTCCCTGCAGACCATATTGCTCTTGCCAAAATCCTGTCTTCTACAGAACTGTTATAGGTACTGGAGTCTAGGCCTCCTCTTACATTTGATCCCCCTAATTAGTTAGAGATTAATAAGGCCGTCTTCCGGCTTAGCACTGAAGTGCCAGATTGAAAGGGCACAACATTCCAAGGCAGATGTGTGTCCTTGATGGACTATGGAAAACAATTTCTCCTATGGAGGCATTGGAGCAGTACAGGGGCATGAATGGCTTAAGAGTCAATCTTAACCTATGCACCTTCTGTTCCCGTATTTGTTCAGCAAGGCAAGAAAAAGGCCATAGGATTGCACTGAGGAGTTTGGCCAGTTACTTACTGGCATCAACACTGAGTTCTTTATTTACCCTACAACTATGTTTTAAATACCTTTGCTGTAACATTAGCCTACACAATGCAGTGTTGAATTCTGAGCTTTCTTGGCAAGGGTTAATAATCAATGTAGCGGCCTTAACAAAGGAGATGGTTCCTTATTATACTGGGAAACTTTTTTTTTCTTAACTGTCAGCGAAGCAGTACTAATTATTACTCCAGTGTAAATGAGGTCATTTCCTATTAAGAGAACAAAATGCTTAGCCGTGCCTTGCCAATTCATACCATCTATTTGTCACACATATCCTCGCTTAGATTTTTTTTTTTTGTAAAATTTTGATAAAAAATCTATTCATTTGTATTAGAAAAGTGTAAGCTATTTGCAATAATAGTGGCCCATTATTACCCAGATGAGCTTTTGTAATGTGTGGGTTGTCTGAATACCATGTGTTAGCTATGGAACAATTAGCCAGCTGAATAGTTCTTTAAAACAATCAGATACTTTTATCTCACAGGGGGGAAAAAATACATTCCTTGGAAGTGTACTGTTCGACTGTAAATTTAGAGAAACCATGTTACTCCTAGTGCAAGTTCCTCTTTAGGATATATGTTGATCAAGGACAAAAATGCTTCAAAATATCTTGTCATTTTTTTAAAGCGCAGGGGAAAAAAAGATTTAAGGAATATTGTAGCAAACAAAGGGTAATTGTTTTAGCCCAGATGTTGCTTTTGCACAACAAGCAGGTTACAATGTTCCCACAGAGCTGATGAGCCCAATCAGTGAAATGATTAAAAATTGATTTTGTCCCTGTAATTACCGTATGTAAACTACTTAGCTTGGATTGCAAAGGAAGTGATTTTCTAATTACGTATATACTCTGGTGTCTAATGATTGGTTTTTTGAAGTAATGAAGAGAGAGCCCTAACGACTCCTTGGTGCTCTGTTGTTTAAGAAAGACCATCTTTAGAGTAAGCAGCAACAGACAAAGAGTTTAAATTGAATTTTCAACACTGTTAATGCACACATGGATTTGGTTATTAAAGAGACAGGAGTGTAATTTGATTGGCTACAAAGATCATGGGTATTTTTTATTGTTTTGTTTTTGTTATTGAAAGAGATGCAGGTCGGAATATGAGAGATCAGGTTCTGGCAATCCCATTGCCTTTCCTTCAAGGCCATAATAAATTATCTGAAGAAGTGTGCATGCACACGAAAGCTCATACCAAGAACTAACTTAGTTGGTCTTTAAGGTGCTATTGGAAGGAATTTTTTTATAATAAATTATGTGAGATTCATGTTGAGTAAAATGTGGGGCTCCCCATTTCCAGTTAGCTATGCGCTTACTCTATCTTCTTTTTTATATAAAAAAGTAATTTCAAAGTTGCCTCCTTTTCTCTGCCCCTGCGCTATTAACACCAATGCAACCTGGTGACACTTTTGTGATCACTTTATTCAAGTGCCAGCAAAAGCTTTCCTTGATAAATTTATCTGTGTTAACCTACTCTTCCAGGCTGGGGTGGTGAGGAGGAGTCACAAACGATACTAGTCAAGTGCATGTTAGTCTTTTGCAGTTGCATGTCAGGTTAATTTTTACTTTTTCTTATGGTATGACAAGAAGCTTTTTAGGGTAAAGACTTGAATCAGGACCCACTTTTAACTCAACCAGCAACATAGGGGGGACTTTAATTTTTTAGTAGTGTAACATTTTTACCTGCATTCGGTCTAGTTTTCTGTCTGTCTATCTATCCCACTCTTTTCTCATTTTCTTTCTCCAAAAGGTGGCTCAGGCACCACTGGCAAACTGCTTCAGGTGAGGTCATGACCTAACTGACTAGTTATGGAGCCGATCCGTAGAGTGCAAGACATATAAGTAGCTCTGAGACGTATTTTGTATAAAGTGATAAATAAATTCAAGTGATCGTCAACAGTATACTTATCTCCCCTAAGCAGGAAAGGAAATATGTGAATCACATATTATGACAAGCAAGATTAAAATGGTACAGGACAAAAAATGTGTAGAAATATTTTCTTACTGGTTTTACTCGGAAACTGAAGGAAACCAGGCAGGATCAATACAGCAAGTAGCCTTGAGACAAGGGAACTAGGCATTTGGGGTCCTTGCTGGCATCTCACCAGCTGGTTAGCTTATAGTACAAATATGGCAGAGGGTTTTAGAAACACAGCTGTTGGGCAGATTTCAACAAGATGTGTGCTGATGGGCAACATCTTTAGTGCTAGGTTCTGCCCACTTTCTTCCCGGAGAGACGTATTGGGGATCTCAGAAAAATGTAAGAAAGCATAAAGAAAGGCAAGCTCCTATGCATTGAGGAGCAGAGCTGGTGTGTGTGTGTGTGTGCGTGTGCGTGTGCGTGTATCCCTTGCCTAGGGACTGTGGTGCTATTTTTGCTGCTTTATAGGGTGCTATTGGGATGTTAGAGAATAATGGGGGAATACTGTGGTGGATTTCAACATCTTACTTTAGGGGGCCTCGTCTCTTCTTTATTTATGCATGTTAACTCTCACTAAAGTGAAAGCAGCCCTGAGCATTTATAGGACACTATTCCACATTTACAATGCATATACATAAGTAATGTTCAAGGCAAGGATGCATCAGACACTATTATAATTCTTTGTTGTTGAGAACGGAGGACATGTTTGGACTGAGGACAGATACTACAAGCTGAACAGCGCTATATTTCAGGAGCTGATCACCCATTAACTGTATGTGTGTGTGTGTGTGTGTGAGAGAGAGAGAGAGAGAGAGAGAGAGAGAGAGAGTCAGTGAGCACACTTACTGGTTTCTTTGCTCCAAAACAGAATCTACTGGCCCTTCCTGTGATTGGTTTATAACTAAAAATGTCTCTAGGGTTCTTGAAGTTAGAAAGGGGTATTCTGTCTGTCCTTCCTACTTGGTTTACATATTCTATATCTTAGTACACAAAACTTGTTCCCACCTCCATCAAATTTCCTGTCTTGAATTTACTCTGGTCCTAGAACAGCACCTTTAGATCCATGATTTGATTTAGTTATTCAAACCTCTCGTGCATCGTGTTGATAAGGCAGGGTAACACTGAAATAAATAAATCCATTTCATTTCTTTTAGCATTCCTAATTGTCTCTGCCTCAGGGTCTATTCCAGCCTTCTCCAACCTGCTGCCCCACAGATGTGTTGGACTACAACTCCCATCATCCTTAACCATTGGCCGTGCTTTCAAGGTTGTTGGGCGTTGCAGTCTAAAACAACTGGAGAGCACCAAGTTGTGAAAGGCTGGCCTACATGTTAAAGTTCACAGCCACACTATTGATAACTACTAATATGTTTATACTTAAAGTAATGAGTTAGGTGATTTCTTCTACTTATGTATTTAGAACTCTTGTCATGGGTTTAAACAGTTTATTTTCCTTTCCCTATAGCTTATTCACATGTCCTTGTAGTATGTGAGTTGGCTTCTTTTTCAAGTTCTGTGCAACTCTTTGCCATATATATACAGTATATATATGAGAACTGTTGCAGCAAGACAAAATAATTTAATTCTCTGATGAGCATATCAAAACGATACATTTGCAACTCCATATACGTTGCATTCTTGCTTTACTAAAACTTAATGGTGGTATACAATTAAAAAAGCAAAATTCAAGAGGGGCACTAAATTAGCACTTCCCAATCCCTCTGATATCACCTCTTGCATCCATTGGGTGGAATTCAGCATAGCGTTAAGGAGTTCATTTTGTCAGCACAGTAAATTCTGCTTATCTGATGGAACATTCTTCCCTATTCTCCCCCCACCCCCCGCATGGTGTTCTGGGGGGTCTTCCCAACTCTTCAGGGAAGATTTTTTGTGCACAAGGGGAGGAAAACCCTGTTGTACTAATGAGTGTTCTTGTGCTGGCCTCCACTAGTGGACAGGTGAGTTGAGTCTGGTACATAGTCTTTTCTTCCAGTGGCTGTCACCTTCCCAGTCTTGGCTGCCATCCTGTTTTATGACACTCTGCATTGAGGGGCCCCCACGTCATTACTAAAAATAACAACTTCATGTAAACCAGTCTGACGGCACCCATAAATTGCTTATGCATGCATGATGTGTGTTTGCATGTGACACTCAATCTAAAGACTTTATTTGTGGCAATTATTTATGCCCCACATTTCAGGATATAAATCTTTTCCAAGGTGGCTTACAATTAAATTATATATTGTAAGAACACTACCGTCAATATTAACATATTAAAAAGTCATCATATGTAACAGTTGCAAGTACCACCTGACTTGGGTGGTGACAGCAGCTACTGAGAAGCTGTGTAAGGTGCAGGGGCAGTAGTAGGTGAGGAGCAAGAGGTTTGATAGGCAAACCCATTGGAAACTGTTGAAAGTCCTGAGCTGGTCTTTGTTCATCCTTCCTTAGTTTTCATTCAAGTTCAGATGGTATACATAATGAGCAGATCTGACTTAACACACTAGTAACAACTTGGAACCAGTTTACTTGCCAAATTGCCTTATCCACCCACTCGGCAGCATCGATCAGAACTGGCACTGTTGCAAGTGCCACATAATAAGTGCCACAGTTGTTAGAAATGGATATTTTAGTGTGGCAGCACCTGTACTTTGTAACTCCCTGCCTATTGACACCAGGCAGGCATTTTTGGTGCCTCTTTTTAGTGCCTCCTTAAAATATCTTTGTTTAGGCAAGACTGTCCAGAAATGTAGAAATTCACATATGTTCAATCTCTTTTTAGCTTACCATTTATTTTAATTATATTTTTAATTGCATTTTATTTACAATTTTAATTGTTTGTATTTTGTAAATCACTTAGAGGTCTTATGACAAGCAAGTGGTATATATAAATTTTGTTAAATAAAAAAAGTACTGTAATAAATTGATGTTCTGTGGTTCACAGTGCACTTTATTGGTTTTTAAGCAATCACTCTCCCTCCTACAATGTGGCTAAGATTGCCACATCCATAGCTTTATATATAGCTTGAGGTATTAACCCACATTAAATATATATTTATTTTACACTATTTATGTTAAAAACTTTAGAATGACGTTAGTGCAAGTAAGTTATTATTTTTTCTTTTGGCTATTTTGCAGTGTCTGTGTTTCAGCTGAATATGGAAAAAGTAGGAGATGTTCTCCAATTTGTCTAAGACATTATGAATTGCATACTTTAAATCACTTCCAGGTTTTCAACCTGAAGACTTCAGTCAAAAAGTCATGAAATGGTAAAAGAGATTTTAAGAGACATTGACCTGCTGATCAATGACACAAATCCTCCAAACAAATCAGCATAGGACTATATATATATATATATATATATATATATATATATATATATATATATATATGATGGATGAGGTCTCATTCTGTTCCATCTATTATTGGAATTTACAAATCACCTTAGTCAAAGCTCCTTGAGAATCATTGATAAAAAATTTCAAGTCATGAGTTTTTGAATAAAATCTTATTTTCTTTTTTTGCATTCCTTTTTATTATTAAAGACAGCCTTGTAAATATTATGGCAACAAAATAATAAATAATTCTGTTCTATGGTTACTAAGGACCTGTTTGGGACAATAACATCTCCTGCAAAGAAGCAGCTTATAACTCTGTTTTTGTTTTTCACAATATAGATTGTATTTATCTTCAAATAAATACTTAAGAGGTATTTCCGTTTAAGTTATGGATTCTGTGAATACCTGTGATCTCAGATTCTGAAGTGAAGATCATTTATTCAGTCTTGAGGATAATGCCCCAAAGATACAGCAAGTTTGTGAACATTGGGTTTTCTGAAATGCTAGTCCTATTGAGAGCAGACCATTTTAAGGTAATGGACATGTAGGTTCATTGATTTGAGTTAACACTTTGTTGGATACAATCCATTATCACCAAATCTATATGTAAAAGTTGTGATGTACGCTTCAATCACAAATACATTCACTAGGGAGTAAGTCTTATTGGAAGTAGGTGGGACCACTTCTGAGTATACATGCAGAGAATTTTGATGTTAATTTGTACCATTAAGTTACTTCCATATGTGAAGTGCAACAAGAATAAAATGTGCATTCATTTATACTGCTGTCTCTCTGTTTGTGAATGAGAATATTTTTTCAGAAATAAGCCAATTTCACATGCAGATGGCACCTGTGCAGTTTAATGGAAAACATGATTCGCGATAGCAGATCATACAAATTCAGGGTGAAACAGTGAATTTAACTGAAAATCCTTCTGAGGATAAGTATTTTGAATGAACACGTAATTCCATTATCCTGTATCCAACATTCTCTGTCCAGAAGTGCAAGGGCTTTTGTGCTAGGATGAGTTTTAACATTGCACCACAGAGGAATCCAATGCAACAGTTGTGCTGGTGGGAATTCATTGTGCAACAGATTGCGCAAACTCTCTGCTGGAGTGACTTTGACTTAGCGCTGCATTGGATACAACCCGGTGTGTGGGAAAGTGGAAATATCTGTGCAAGTAAAGAAGAGGTTTTACATAGCCTTAGTTCAGTTAAATGAAACAGAAGGCACAGCATCACTTATGTCTGGTTCTCAGCCTTCATTATTCAAAGGGAAACATGACTTCACAGAGGCATAATACAGAGACATACTTGCCACATGGATCCTTCAAGTTGCAATAATTCTTGCCTGCTTTTGGAGAACCTTCATGCCAGGAGATCAAAAATGGAAAACCTTTAAACCAAACATGTAGGTTCAAATGGAGAGACAAAAGGAGAGAAAAAGAAACTAAAAGTGTAGATTTAACCAGGCTTAAACTGAATTAGACTTCTGTGCTCCCAAAGAAAGCTACATAGCACTTAATCCCTTTAATCACTTCTAATTGGAATCTACTTAGAATCTAGTTCACACTTGCTGATGTTTGCATTCTGTCATGAGCTGAGTTATTTGGAGTGCAAGCTGGACAGATATATCCCTCTTGAAATTGGACCCTCTTACTAGAATTGAGAGAAACTAGAGTGACAGGGCATTTCAGCCTTAAGAACAAAGTATTGAGGGGGGAATATAGGGAACTACATGTGAGTTCAGGAATCAACAGGGTAAGGGGGGGGGGGAAATGTCCCCTCCCCCTGCTACAGTAATCTTAAAAGCAACTACCATAACAGATTAGCTTTTAAAAGAAAAAACCCCTTCCTGTTGTTATATAACAATGTTATAGGGTAGTTCTATGCTGACCAATGTAACATTTGTAAACTTCTTTACATAATATTTTGTGTTTCAGTTAAAATCATTTAGCTTCAGTCAACATATACTGGTAACCCAGAAGTATGCCATAGGACGTTTAGACGCTTCATTCTTAATTGCGTTTTAAAAGATGTGACTAATGTAACAGTTTTACAACATCAAGAATTTATCTGTAACTTGGATATTTGTTTTCTATAAAAGTATGAATCAATTTTTCTCCATCTGCAATTGGCATTCAGAGCTAACGTTTCATGGACAAGTGTCAAATGTATCGTAATGGTTATTGGAAACTGTGTTGAAAAGCCTTTCTGGCAAATTATGTGTGGACAATATAATGTGACCAATGTAACATGCGGAAAAAAAACACCCAGAAATAAATGCCCCCAATGCAAGACCCTGTGCATGCATTCACAAGTTGCTGATCAGTATCAAGGCCATGTGGGAAGTTGCAGTGTTCATTACAATAATCTAATGCTTCTTCTTTTTTCATCCCAACATTGATCAATTGCAGGAAAGACAAATGTCACAGAAGCCCCCATTTAAAAAAAAAAAGATGATTTCATGCCAATGAATATCACTTTTTCTTTTCATTTTCCCAGTCTCAAACTCAACAATAACAAAGTTGCCAACTAACACCAGCACTTCGGTGTGGCTGCTTCTCCTTCTGCACTTTAATTCAGCCTTACCATGTTTCTCATTATTCCATGTATTTCTGGTGTTTATTTTACAGTACGTTAACATTCATTTACATTTTGTGTTCAGGACTGCCTTCAGCTTTTTACAGGGTTGCACTGTTACCTGAGGCAAGGCAATAGAACTTCAGCTCCTGAGACTAATTTTTGTGTCTCTAGATTAGGGGTGGGGAACCTCCAGCCCATGGGCCAATCCTAATGTCATACATGTAAAGGTGGGGCTTGACCAAAAGGCCAGGGCTTGCCCAGCCAGCTGGTTGGTAAGAGTGCTGCACAAAGCAGGGGCTTAGCACCAAACAGGATTATATTACTATTGTTGTTGTGATTACAAAGGGAGAATTATCCTGTTGAGTTCAGGAGCATCAGAGAACCTTCTGCAGGTTGTATTCAAACTACCTAGTTGAAGTGTCCAGTGCGCTCAGTTCTCTGCTATATAAATAAAATGACTAGTATCCTAATAACTTTATTTTAATCTTGGACTATCTGATCATTCTTTCACGAATGCAAGATTATTGATTGCTATTAGCCATGCTAACTAAATGAAAAGCCCAGCTCTAGAGGTAGTACGCCTTTGAATATGCATCGTGAGGAGAAAAACAATGGGGACAGCTATAATTATGAATTATAATTGTATTTCACCTTTTCTACAATGAGCTGAGGGTGGTAATTATGGATTTGGGGTGGGGTTATTCCTCTTTATCCTCTCACAATCCTTTTGCTTCAACACTCTGCATCTCATTGTTGGAAGCAGGATGGGAGACCAGATGGGTCTTTGGTCTGATCCATCAGGGCTGCTGTTAATTTTTCATGACGAAGAGAAACTAACACCAGCAGGTAAAAAGATGGATTTTGGGTAAATCACACTGTTGTCATTAAAAACGAGCAAGTCAAAACCCTGCCCATCAAACCAAGACCAACTTCATAATTGGGTATCCTCAGCATCGTCAGAAATAAAGAGTGCTTTGGGAATAGGATGTAATTCAAAGTGAAGCCTTTGCAAGACATGACCTGGCACCTTGCCTTTTGAAAAGCTTTTGCAGGAATATGAGGTAGCATCTCTTCCAGAAAACCAGATTTTATGTCACTTTTCATACTGGAAATAACTATGAGTCGGGATCAAATATATACAGTTTTGGATTCAGTTGCTTCTTCTTCTTTGGTGATCACTTGTAGCAGAGTAAGATTGTCTTCCATAAACACTGTTTTAACAATGAGTCCGTAAGTGACTGTGGAGGCCAATTCTGGACCCACATGTCCTTCCACAGTGGGGACATTGGTTTCCACACGGGAGTTGATCATGGTGTGGATTTGCCTCTTAGAACGTTTCTCCCTTGCGTTCTGAGCTTGAGTGTCCTTAAAGCCCATAACACCTTTGGTAGAGGCTGTTCTCCAACTGGAGTGCTCGCAGGCCTGTGTTTCCGTTGTCAGTGTTTATACTACATGTTTAAAGATTTGCCTTGAGACAGTCCTTAAACCTCTTTTGTTGACCACCAGCATTACACTTTCCATTTTTAAGTTCAGAATAGAGTAGTTGCTTTGGAAGACTATCATCAGGCATCCGCACAACATGACCAGTCCAACAAAGCTGATGTTGAAGAATCATTGCTTCAACACTGGTGATCTTTGCTTCTTCCAGTACACTGATAATAGTTCACCTGTCTTCCCAAGTGATGTGTAAATTTTTTTGGAGACACCGTTGATGGAATCTTTCAAGGAGTTGAAGATGGCATTTATAAGTGGTCCATGTTTCACAAGCATACAGTAAGGTTGGTAGTACAATAGCTTTGTAAACAAGCATTTTGGTTTCCCTGTGAATGTCCCAGTCCTCAAACACTCTGCACTTCAATCGGGAGAAAGCCGCACTTGCAGAGCTCAGGTGATGCTGGATTTCAGCATCAGTGTTAGCCCTTGTGGAAAGATAACTGCCTAGGTAGGAGCAGTGATTGACATTTTCCAACGTTACACCACTGAGTTGGATCTGTGGCACTTCAGAGGGGTTATTTTGTACTTGTTGGTGCAGCACTTTGGTTTTTTGGATGCTGAGTGATAGGCCAAGCTTTTCGTAAGCTTTTGCAAAGATATTTAGGATGGTTTGGAGGTCATCCTCTGAGTGTGCACACACTATGTTGTCATCAGCATACTGAAGCTCTATGATGGAAGTTACAGTAACCTTACTCTTTGCTTTCAGCCTGCTCGCATTGAAGAGCTTTCCATCTGTTCGATATATGATTTCTACTCCAGTGGGGAGTTTCCCTTCGACAAAGTGTAGGATCATGGCAATGAAAATAATGAATAGATTTGGGGCAATAACACAACCCTGTTTAACACCAGATCCCACTGTGAATTGTTCACTTTGAGAGTGATTCAGTTGCACTTAGCAGTTGTCATGCCAAGTTGTATCTTGTATTTGGAGCAGAGTAAATAAGGTGACTCATTCAAAACAGTAATGCTTTGTTTTGTTTTGTTTTTACACCCCAAACACTTTTTATATTGGGGAAAAATATATATTCATGGTAGTGAAAAGTAACAGATAACTTGTGGATTTTCTTGCCTCTTTTATCTTTGAAAATGTAAAATGTACAAAGCAGTTAATTGATTAAATGTATTTATTTGGAAAAGCACATACAGTGGAGAAAGCCTTCAGACATACATGGCATTTTTAATCAGAGATGGTACATCACCCTCTGTTTCTCTCCACCAGCCTGGTCACTCACCTGCAAGCAGTTCCCTCTTGCCTCTGGTTTGCCAGACTGGTGCTTACGCATGAAGCTGTGTTTGGGTTCCAGACAGATAATTGTTTTGCAATGTGCTCAGCTTCCTATGTGTGTGAAGAGCACAAACTGTTTTGTGCCCTGCCATCTGAATTATGGTCTCCTAAGATTTTGAGTTTATATCAGTGGTGGTATGCTGTGGTTGGGTGCCAAACTATGCCATAGCTTATGCTTTGTTGTGGTGATGTGGGCAGGAGCAGTGATGCAAAAGCAGCTATTCACCTGTCTGGCTGAAGTCAATAGAAATTCTTTGCAATTTGGGGGCTGGTGTTGGGCCACTGGTGAATACAGCTGGTCTTACATTGTGCTACAAAGGTTGCACTCTTTCCCCCCATCCAAGTACTAACTGAACCCAATCTTGCTTGGTGCCCAAAATTGGGTGTGTTGTAAAGCTTGTATTCTTTTTCATTACTAGATGACTGGCTGGCTCTTGCAACTTAAACTTATGTTAATTTTTAGGCTATTCATCTGTTAAGCTGCTAGCAAGAAATACTACATGCTCCTGGCTGCTCTTGGCTTTTTTGGGAGGAAGGATGGGATAGCAATTTTTTTAATTAATAGTAATATTTGGAGTTTAATGATCCTATGGTTTACACTTACCGGTACTTTGTATGCTGTGCTTTCCTTCAATGTACTAACTGTTGATTTTCCAGTTTACAACTTCCTGTAACTTAGTTCTTCAGGCTTTCTGGAGTTGAGTAAGGATTGAATAGTCTGCTTCAGATCTTTTCTTAGAACATTTTTGCACATTTGAATATGTATTGGACATAAAGTCATTGGGATTACTAAGTGATGTAAGCAGCCTTCTTGGTAATGAATTGTTTGCAAGCTTTTGTGAGTTGACGTCCCGAGGTTATAGCGACCCTACAGACAGCTGGTAGCTTAACAAATCAGCTACTTTAGTTGATGTTGATCACAACCTTTGATTTTGTAAACAGGAGATCACTGAGGAATCTCTGGAGTAATATAATGAGGATGCTTGGCTTTAATGCCTGCAGACATCCTAAAATGAAATTATTATTAAAAAAATATTTGGGTCAATTCTTCTTGTTTTTTAAATGTAACAATCTTAAATTTGTTAGACTTAGTAAGGCAGTGTCTTAGTTATGATGTCTGATATTGCTCTCTCTTCATATGAAGTATATTAATTATAACCATCCATGGTTGGACACTTACTTATATGCAACTTATTTGTAGAATAGAACTTTTTTAAAAATGAGTTTCTCTGAGAGATTAGGATATCATTGTCAAATAATTGCATTTCTCTCACACTTGTCATGATTTTCTCCTAGTTTTGGGAAGTGGTCAGGAAAATTTATTCCAGTTCATTGGTGTAATATGAGAATATATTTTCCCTATACAATAGAAGGAATTCTGCTCCTAAGAACCAAACCATCAGTTCCTCAAAGTCTATGTTCTAGTTTGATTTGGTCTTTATTTTACACACTTCTAATACAGCTTCTGTTTTAGATAGAATTGATTTTGATTTAATACAATGGCTTTGCATTTTTAAATTTCTCACAGGTATTGTTTTTGCAATTCCTGACCTTCAGTACTTACCTCACATCTCTGAGAAGATCCCACAGCCAGGAGAAATATCTGTTGATGTTGGACTAACCTGGTAAGAAGTGCTTTAAAAGACTCTCTTATTTTATGAATGAATGTCCCCAAGTTAATGCCTAGAACCTTTGCATGGTGCGTGTATATTGAAAGAAAAACTGGTTTAATATTATATATTAACTGGTTTAGTATCATAAAATCTTCTTGCATATTGTCAAATTTGAGCTTCAACTCAAAATCCATTTTGACTCTTCCACTTCCGAAGACAAACTAAGTGGTGGACCAAAGGTTAGATGGAAGGCTCATTTTCTATGACTCTGAACTTCTTACCCATAGGGTGGAGCCTTGAAGTGGCAGTGAGGCCAAAGAAGCATTAATGGGCTCAGGTGGCTGAAGGCCTGATGGAATTGTTTGTTTTGTGACTGGGTTCTCTCCATGGTCCTGAAATACCTGCCTCCACCTTCCCTTGTCTTCTGGAAACCCACTCCCGCCAGTCAGTTTTTCTGCCTGTTTCCACCCCCCCCAACTGCTCAGCTGGTCAGCATCTCCTTGAGTTGCCCACAATCTGTGCTTTCCCACTGGAATGGGTTGTTCTCCATGCTTCACACATTAGTACTGTAATTCAAGTAGGGCCTCAGAGTAAACTTGGGCTATCACTATCATAGCTGGGGATGCTACTGAAACTGTGATCTCTGGACACCACACTTAGAGTATACAAGGGACAACAATGATCCAGTGAAGGGTTTAGCCCCACTTATGACTCTCCTAGGTCTGTGTACAGCTATCATGATGCTGTTGGTGTGTGCCAGCATCTGAAAACTTTGTCAGGTTCACACCTGACTAGCAAGGGATCATATCTTCTCTGCTTCCCCTTTGCTAACCCATATGGCTTTGAATGGCAACACATACAGTCATGTGGGCCAACAAGTATTGTTCAGGCTAGAGTGCTCTTGGACATGCTAGCTTGAGTATCTTAGTCACATAGAAGCTGTAGCTTCAATATATAAGAAAGACACCCTGGACTTTCCATGAGGTTTTGCTTGGATCTGGGACCCACCACCAGTATTTTCCACAGAATCATCAGGGGGAGGGACAGCAGGAAGAGCCTAATCTATTCATACTGTGGCCTTCTCCAGGACCTGAGAAGGGAATCTGCTTTTATATGCAGAAGGACCTGGTTCAATTTCCAGCATCTCCAGGTAGGGCTAGGATAAATTCCAGCTTGAAACACTGGAGAGCTCCTGCCAGTCTGGGTAAACTATATTGAGCAAGATGGATTGATGATCTGAACTGGTACAAGGCAGCTTGCTTTGTTCCTAAGACATTGCTGTGCATGCTTAGATATTTCCGCACCATAGGTGCTTATGGGCTGATAATTTTTTTCTCCCAATCCTAGTCAAGCCTTCTCCAAGGCTCAGGATAAGCCTCTCAGTTATATTCTCCACAATGCCAAGATGCCTAGGAATGCATCAAGGCCTCTCTGACAGGGCACCCTAATGACACCCTCAGTTTGCCAGGGGCCAATTTGTGTCTAATTCAGATTCTGCAATGGTGTCTGTAGTAATTATGAGGTGGAACTCGAATTCATTTTAGAATCACCTATGTTAATTCAGAAAGAACCAGCAGGTTTTGCCCATATTAGTAAAGCTACTCAAGGTACATTTTGGTAGAAGAGTAGGATGAAAAAACATGCATTATATTTTTAATAGTTTATATTCATATTGGGGTTCTTGAAGCACTGGCTTAAGTTTTTAAACTTACTTTGGAATAATTACAGAATGTGGGCAAATCATGCCCTAGCTGAGGTTTGTAACCCAGCAGGAACATGTAATAATCTGTAAACAAGGCTGATGTGGATTATATATATGTGGATTAGCCACATACCTCATAATATGCCCACTCTTAGTATTAATAAGAATGATTTTTTTAAAAAAAGAAATTTTACCTGGAAAAGGCCTCTGTTGCATACAGAATTAAGTACTTGGTGCTATTGTGTGGTTTTCTTTTCTTGCACAAAGAAAATAGGACGATTGAGCCAGATCCCATAAAACAAGCATATAATGTTGGGGTTCCCGGCAGTCCATATTTGATCCTGCTGAGGTGCTGAAATGTATCTACATAAAATTATCTTTACTTGTAATTAGCAAAATCTACCTTTCGTTTTGACCATATTTCTTAGAGATCATCCCATAAACCATTTAAACTGATAGCGATATTAGATGCCAAGAAATTAATTTCACACAGTATACTTTTTTTTAAAAAAATGTGACTTTATCTTGTTTCAAGAAGTGCTTACTTTTTGATTTTTGTGGATATTACCAAGAGAGGATTACTTTTATTTTGGTTTCCCCCTTTTTCTTTCTCCCCACAACAGTTATATTAGAAATTTGCTGTTTTATTCTTACCTTCTTAGTAAAAATCCTTTTATCACACAATGGGTAATTTATATCCATTACCAACCCTTTCAATCCTTTTCAGTGGGGCTGTCACTGCCTTTGGCATAGTAATGATTAATGTGATCTAATAATAGTGTGCCATTATATTACCTTAGTAAAACATGTACCAACAGCCTATTCAGATCTACCAAATTCATAGCTTCCTATAATATTTTTGTTGAAAGACAGGATTACTATTTTTCAAAGCTGAATTTTCCCCCCGTTAACATATTTAATGAAATTCACAATTCTTTGCCATAGCAATCTTTTTTTTTTTTTTTGTATGCATTTTGCCTCAGTGGGGGAAGGTTGTACCTTTGTGGATTATGATTTGTTAGGTGAATCCTTTGACACACAGGGAAAAATACTGGAGGTGGTATATCTTCTTCATTAAAGATCCCCCCCTCTTTTTTCTAAAAAAACAAACAAAAACACACACATTTGCTTAAGATAATTTAACTAGATTTTCCAAGGATAAATGTTGATAGTTGAAATGCTACCTTTATTTCTCTTTAGGTTTGAATGGGTAATTAAAAACAAGTTTCAAAATGTAAGGGATATTCTGGACTTCGGATGCCTGTCTGGGAAGTTCTTTTGACAGAGAAGTATTTTAAAGCTAAAAACAAACAAACACACACACAACACATCTTAATATATGTGTAACAAATGAAACCGTTATCATACACAGGTTCATGCTGTGATAGGCAAGATGTTCTTATGGATGTTGTGACTCACATGTATGTATTCAGATGAGCACTCATGTGCACACACCAAGAAACAATGAGCTGGTTCACACATAAGGGTAACCCATTGTCTGAAACAAGGAATAGTTTACTGCTAATGAGCAGCAGAGCGGGCACAATTGAGTGTGTGCACCAGACTGCTGCTCTTTTCTGGTAAGACAAGAATCCCCCACTCCCAGAATATGGCTTACTGTTATGTGCAAACAAAGCCACTGATTTCGAGAGTTTTCATTTATTGTGTTTAGCAGTATTTCCATACCGCTTGACTGCAGTAAAACCTTTAAGTGGTTTACAGAAAATAAAAACACAAATAAAATACAATTTAAAAACAGGTAGTTAACTATGTTCAAATCTCTTCATAACCACATGTTTATCAGGTGAGCGAGAATGTTTCTCTTAGACAGAGATTTCCATATAGAATATAAGAGTGTTGGGACACAGGTTCTAGGTCATGGCCAACAACCATATTGACCTATCTGTAGGCTATTGTGAAAATCACAGAGGGAAAAAATGTAAAGTACTTGGCATGTTGGAGAACTATTAATACTACATGTTGACAAAATAGCTCCTTATCTGTGTAAACTTCAGGGTGATATTTAATGGTATTGAAGTGTGGATTAAAAGAAAGAATCCCCATGGGACCTCCATAAAGGCAGATAGAATTCATGTAGAATGAACGTACATTTTACCTGCTGTCTGCCCCAATTCCCTTTCACATCAGGGTTGGAAACATCCCCATACTTAACGCCTACTCATCAACACAACCTTCCTACTTCTGAATTCCTGTTTTGGATTCCGTACCTTCCAGACCCTCATCTACTTAAATGGCTTAGGCCCCCAGATATCTGAAAAGCTGCCTCCTTCCCTGCAGACCCTCTTGGGTACTGAGATCAGCAGAGAGGGCCTTCTTGGTAGTTCCTCCACCCTCAGAGACTGGGCTGTGTGGTGGTCCAGGATACTACCTTCTCCATGGTGGCCCCTAAGCTGTGGAACTGCCTCCCCACAGAGGTGCATCTGGCACCTTCATTATACAGCTTCTGGAGAATGCTGAAGATGCACCTCTTTGCCCTAGCTTTTGACACCTGAGGTGTATATTTGTAGACCCATTGTTATTTTGTGATTGTAGGCCATTTTTAATATTGTATTTTGATGTTGTAATCTGCCCTGAGACCTCAGGGTGAAGGGCGGAGGAATGATGATAGTAATACTACTATTACAACTCCTCATCACTTCACTCTGCTTTGACAGAAGACGGAAGCAGCACAAACACTCTCCTTGGATTAGGGCGAGTCTTCCAAAGAGTTGCCTTGGGAACTACATTGACATTTGCATTTTTCGATTCTTCGATCCACTAGGCACTTTTTATTTACTGTAGGTGGTATTGCCTTTTTTACATTACTTCCTTAAGGCAACACATGGTTAGCTGAGAAAATAATATGAAGAACCTCTTTGCTGCAAAATGATATAGCAAACAAAAGGGAAATGTTGCACACCTACTTGTGTGCACTGTTGTGTAAGAATCATAGAGAGAAGCTTGAGCTAATCATTCCCAACATGACATGTAATGGAACAATTACTGTAATTGAGAGATTTTTCAAACGAAGCCCTCAAATATAGCGTAGGATGCTGCGTATCACTGGGGTGGCATATATCTTCCTTTTCATCTCTTTCTACAGTTCCTTGAGGTCCATTTTGAGTTTTGCTTGGTAATTTCCATGTTTGAGGCCTGCCCTAAATTCTGTCTTTGGTAATTATTTTCTTTACTATTTCCTGTTTGCAAGAGCTCTCTACCACACCAGCCTTTTCTACCCTACCCATTTAAAATCAAGGGAGGGTTTTCTAGCCTATCTCTAGTCCCATACCTTGCATCTGGTGTTAGAGTAGACAGGGTATCCAGGTAAGAGTGGGTGGTCTCCACTTTGGCATTGGGGTTTGGGAGTGTTCCCCCCTCCCTGAGCTACTGAGGACTGCTTCTTTGAATAAATACAACACAGGTATAGCTGCACAGCTGAATTTGACTGGAGTCATGGAATTAATTCATTGTCCCAGGAGGCAGTGGTGGCCACCAACCTAGAAGGCTTTAAAAGAGGATTAGACAAATTCCTGGAGGAGAGGGCTCTCAGTGGCTACTAGCCATGACGGCTGTGCTCTGCTGCCACAGTTGGAGGCATCAGTGCTTCTGAATATCAGTTGCTGGAAGCTGCAGGAGGAGAGGGTCCTCTTGTGCTTGAATCCTGCTTGCTGGTTTCCCACAGGCATCTGGTTGGCCACTGGATGCTGGACTAGATGGGCCATTGGCTTGATCCAGCCGGCCTCTTCTTTTGTTCTTACAGGACTGTGTTGTGTTAGACTAAACTGGAGATGGTGATAAGAAAAAGGGAAGGAAAAACAATATGCAGGTGGGAGATATACACGACTAACCAACTGAATGTTACCCATTATTCTTGTCTCTCATGCATAAGATAATAATTACCTGTGTGACTCTAAACTTTGATGGAAACCTGCAAATGGACAGTGTCCTGTTTAAGAAATTTTTTATTTATCTATGTGGATTATATGAGTAACTGATCATGTCAAAGCTAATCAGGGCAAAAGGACATGGATTGATATATAAACCCAAAAGACACATCATCACAGTTCTGCTTTTTAATCTGTGAGCAGCATTTTTCCCCAATGCCACAGCTGTATTTTAATAATAGGCACCAAGTGGTTGCTATGTGATACACCAACTGTGTTGTTTGTGAACTTTTGGCTACAGTATAAACCAAGCCCCCCCTCCCCCCGGCTCCTTATCCTTTTAGTTTTCTGGGTCAGTTCATGTTATACAATGGAAACAATGATAATCTGAGTTGTAGGCAGAGAATGTTGGCTACGGCGTGCTAAGGAAGATGAAAGCTGTTTTTGTTGGACTGGATTTTAAATTTAACAAAATATAGAAATCCATATACTATTTTGAATATCTTATTTCTAAAGACTTCCTGTCCCTAAAGGCACTCTTGTATAAAATAATAGCTAATGATAGCTGTGCATTTGAATGTGGGTGGTGGGATGCAAAGTGTTCCGCTTCAAGAAGGCTTCTTCTTCTTCTGTATTAATCTAGGTCCAAATGTGTAGGAATTTCTTTTTCATGTTCAGGGTGGGGAAGTGTCTTCACAAACAGAGATTGTGTGCAGATTATTTTCTGAATAACAGAAACTCCATGAGCATTTCAGATATAATTACACAAACCAATGTGTGCACAGAGAAGTGGGGTAGAAGGTACCGTACAATGAATTTTCAGTTTGGGCCCATGCTGATCCATTTCATATTGTATTAATTGAGCTGTATTAATTTACAAAGCCCTGAACAACTGAGGTCCAGGGTACTGCCTGAACCCTGAACATTTTTATATCCCAACTCAGTCACTGAGATCATCTGCAGGAGCACCGTTGATCATCCCATGCGTGGATGAGGCTCATTTCATATTGACGTGAAACCAAGCTTTTAGTGTTGTTGACCCAGTCCTGTGGAATAAATACTCTTCCAATAGAGATTCAGCAGGTGCTTTCTGTTTCAACCTTTAAATGTTTTTGCTGAATATTTTTCCATGCCGCTAGGCTTATGCAGACAATTAAGAAAACATCTGTAATAGTTAGCTGATGATCTGTGATTTTAAAATTTTATGTGATTTTTATTGTATAGATATAATTGTCATAAACAGCTTTGGTATTTTTTAAAAAAATAAATAAATTGAGGTATACAAACATTTTTAAGTAGAATAAATAATAAATAAACAGATCCCAAACTTTCTTTGAGGTGAGGCCGCTCTGAAATGAATCCAGATTAGACCTCCAAGCCTTGCTGCATCATAGCACTGTGCTGTAGAACCTAGAGGCATCAGCCCATGCTACAGCATTTGTGTGATGAATGGGGTTCCCTCCACCTCACTCCCTGCCCTATTTATGCTGTTTACCAGACATGGGAGAGAGGCAGCAGGCAAGCAAGAAGGATAACTGGAGTTTAAGATGCATTGCAGCCAGGCCCTCAAGGAGAGTGCAGGAGGCATGGTAAGGGGATTGTCTGCAAAGGGGATGTGACTTGGAGAAATTCCCCAGCAGAGAGGCCTGGACGGCCACTTCTGGCCTTTGGGCTTGAGATTCTCTTGACATTCTCCCTTCAGTGCACCATGGGCTTAGTGACAACACCATCCTGTATCAAGGCCTAATCCAACTTGTTCCAGAGTCTCCAAGTGTCCCTATTTTCCACGGACGGTCCTGGATTTAAAGAAGCCATCCCGGTTTCTGATTTGATCCTGGGATGTCCTGCTTTTGCTTAGGATGTGCCTATTTTCACCGGACAAAGGTTGGAGGGTATGTTGGTCCAGAGCTCAGATTATTATTATTTATTAAATTTGTATACCATCCTTCATCCAAAGATCTCAGGGTGCTTCACAGCACAGAAATACGGAATACAAATACAAAATAGAAACAAGAATGATAACAAAAACAAAGTTACAGATAGGTAGCCGTGTTGGTTTGCCATAGTCAAAACAAAAAAATTCCTTCCAGTAGCACCTTAAAGACCAACTAAGTTAGTTCTTGGTATGAGCTTTTGTGTGCAAGCACACTTCTTCAGATACACTGAAACAGAAGTTGCCAGATCCTTCACTATATAGAAGGATCTGGCAACTTCTGTTTCAGTGTATCTGAAGAAGTGTGCTTGCACACGAAAGCTCATACCAAGAACTAACTTAGTTGGTCTTTAAGGTGCTACTGGAAGGAATTTTTTTGTTTTAACAAAAACAAAGCAAACCAATAGCATTTCCCTCCCACAAACACATTTAAAAGGAGTCCTAATCAGTTTTCCATATGCACAGAGATTACTGTACAGGTGATCTCAGCAGAATGAGCTGCAGGTCCACAAATGCAGCAGGGCTGGCTTACTACATTATGGACTAAATCAAAGATATGTATTTCTAAATGTATGGGGACCTCCAGTGAACCTAAACTGTGCTACTGCTGATTTGCATACTTTCAGTAAAAGCTGTGGTTGCTGGTGCCCACTGAGGCTGGTGGGGCAGAAGGGAGGGATACCTACAGTTTTAGGAACCAGAGCCAATAACAGATGGAGTCCAGAGCCAATGACAGGCAACAACCTCTGATTTAATGTAAGTTAGAACGCAGACTGGGGTTTGTGGGGCAGAGTCTCATTTACCCTTAGGAACCAGCCTCCTCTGACTGCAGGGCAAAATTGTTTCACAGATAAGTCAGCTCCTTGTTCCAGATTGTAATGGAAGTGAGGGGAGACATGCCAAGTGAATACATCACCCAAACTCACACAATATAGTGAATTAGCTAGAGATTCTGCCTGTGAAAAGATTTGAGAATAAGATTTCTATTTTATATTTGAGAATAGGATTACTTTGCAAATGATAACTAAAAGCAAATTACTTTTGAGGCGATATTGTAGATTAAAGTACAAAAGGAAGGAACCAATATGAGCAGCAGAAGAAAAGGATGCTGTTAATGAGTAATAAAAATATAACTGGCCATTTGAAGCCCTTAGATAACCCCAGCCACCTAACATTTGCTGTTTATTGAACAATTATCTATTTCAATCATCTGGAATGATAATCCAACTGGAGGGTAAATAACCCTGCTGCAAAATGTAGAATACCTGGAAATTCACAAACTTGATCACATATGAGATTGGCAGCATTAAATGCCAAGCAGCTAATTTAAATAAGGAACATCTGTACATTATTATTTGGGGGATTTATTTTATTTTTTGCCTGTCAATTTGGAAATTTGAGGGTTTAATGAGCCACTGCATGCAGATTTTTGTACTGCCTGCATGAACAGTCAATAGCATATATATATATATATATATATATATATATATATATATATATGAGATAAACAAAAGCTTGGTGCAGAGGGCAGTGTGTGCGTGTGCACCTTGTATTAGATTTGAAGAAAAAGTAGGTATGTCAATACCAGCATTATATCCTAATAGTGGGAGTAACATGACAGTTCAAACACATAGTGAGAAGATTAAGATTTTGGTGCATGGTTCCGTGAATTTGTAAAATAACAATGTAATTTTCTTAATACTGCTTGCTGTGCCTCAGAATAATCCAATTTGGAACAATTTATTCTGAACAGGTATGGCAAAAAAAAATAGGTGGTATATCATTACGGAAGGTTGGAAAATGCATTAATTTTTATGAGTGAGTTATGAAGATCTACAACTTGGTCAGGACTTAGGATAAACATAATATTCCTTAATTAATCCATTATGGTATGGGACATATATGACACTTTTTATTGCTTCAAAAATGAAAGATGTTTTTTAAAAAGGAAATTGCTACTTCTCAAACTAAAAGGCTCTTTTCCTAAATCATAAAATTGTATCATCTAATTTGCCCAATAGTATTAATGAGACAAGCATGTAAATCCAGTGCTGAATTTTCACATAAAGGGTCATCCTCTTTTGCTATAAATACTGAATCATCCTATAATCCAAACTTTAAATTGACTTAGGGATGAAACTCAAATCAGATATGCAAGGCAAATACAAGGCCTTAAACCAAAGACTTAGGGAGGATGTTTCAGACAGAAGAAATTAAAGGTTCCTAGCCCACCATTTACTGAGCCTGTGCATGGGGTGGTGCAGGCTGTCTATGGTATAAGCAGAGTGCAAACAAGAATACTGATTTGATTGGTGATGTATCCCTTTTACACCTTTATTAAGCCATGCCATCTAATTTTACTTTTGACCTGCTTTTAGGAAGTAACTAAGTCACTCTGTTTAGCACCTGCATGCTGCTAAAATGCAAGGACCAAAGTAGCAAGCAGTTATACATTGTAGTTCAGTGGCAGAGCTCCAGACACTACTGGTGGGGAAAATACCTTTACAGTATCTGAAAGTGTAGAGAGATGGGTTGCCATATGTCCTCTTTTTCCAGGACATGTCCTTTTTCATGGGTAGAGTCATCATAGTGGTCTAAACGTAGAAGTCAGCAAATGTGTCCTCTTTTTTTGCTCTTCAAAATATGGCAACCTCTCCAAGATGGGAAACACTCAGTATGCAGCCCAGATGTCTTCTGCAAGAACACCAAAGATGAGGAGGGGGAATGTCTCAACAGACATGTGTTCCCTGCAAATATGGAAAAAAAGGAATCCACACATTTTGCAGCTGCATTTTTGTGTTATGTACCATAGTAACAAAAAACAAAACAAGCCCCCCCCCCAGCTAACACACACACACACACACACACACACACACACACACACACACACACACCGTTTAAAAGGCCATAGCTTGTTTAATTAGCCAAAGGTCTGAGAGAAGAGGAATGTTTTCAGCTGGGGCCTAAAGATATGTAACAAAGGTGCCCGACTAGCCTCCCTGGGGACACCCTTCCACAAGCAGGGAGCCACCTCAGAAAAGGCCGGTTTTTGTGTTGCCACTCTCAGGACCTCCTATGTTGGGGGCGCATGAAGAACTGCCTCAGATTATGATTGCAGCGTGGGGGATCGGTTCATATAGGGAGAGGCGGTCCTTGAGGTATTGCAGTCCTGAGCCATTTAAGGCTTTATAGGTCCAAACCAGCTCTCTGAATTGGGCCTGTAAACTAACTGGTAGGCAGTGCAGTTGGGTCAGGATTTGCATTATGTGCTCCAACTGCTTTAATGGCTGTGACAGGGCTTGCAGTTTAGCTGTACACTGTCCTTATTTGTATTCTTCTGTGGTGGGAATAAAGGGTGGTGGGAAGCTTAAATATATCTCCCTGTTTTCTTAGGAAGACGCTCTCTTTCTATGTGTGATTATGTATCATCTAGCCCACTCACTACTGGAAGACAGATGCCAACAGCTTTCCAGAGGGATAATGTGCCCTTAGCCTGAAAAATGTTTTCTACCCCTGGTGTAGACATCTAGATAGACTCAGCAGAAGGCAGCTTTCTGCATGCGTCTTCATCTTGTAAGCCCTACCCTGCCTGTAGGGATAGCTAGAGAGGGTAACTACCTGCTATATTGCAAGTGTGTATTTGGTGGGCTTCACTTGCACAATACTTTTTCCAGATTCCTGAACAACCTGAAGTGAAATGTAGATCTCTCAATTTTATAGTTCCAAGAATTCACCACATATGCTTATGTCTGCCCTATCTTAGGTCTCTCTAAAGAAGAACCTGGTTTTTCAGAGGTGCCTTCTGATATTGAAACCATGTAGGAGCAGATGTAGAACACAGCCCCAGACTTGAACGCTTCCTCTTTCCAAGAGTAGTTGAGCAGTTTTTGAAAGTGCCTGTTCAGCGCTGAGCCCTGAATCCATTATTACGATCGAGATTTTATAACTTTAGGGTATCTCACTAATTTCCTTAAATTTGATCAGCTCTAATAGGATCTAGCTTTTGCTGTAGTGTATTAAAATAAGAATAGACTTAAGATGATACAAAGCCAAATGTCATTAGTGAAAAGAGAATCGAATTAGAGACTTTTTATTTTGCATTGAACACATTAAAGGCAACAGAAATCTGCAAAAATACAAAAGAAATGTATTCTCTCCCCACCCTCCAAACCCGCCCGCCGGATGTCTCAGCATTAAGGGAATGAGCATTCCTTTTCTCTCTGTGTCAGAGTCACCAGGTTGTTATTCCTTTTGTTTAGTTGCATAATAGAATGTGTTGCGGTGCATTATCCTCAGTTTGTGGAGCAGCCTACAAATACTGATTGCCGTTTGAGCTTGTTATGTGAAAGTATTGCTCTGTGGACTGAGTAAATGACCAACAGTGGACTATAATCTATGAAGCTGAGAGTGAAATTGCCAACTGGAGGTCATTTTTCAAACCAAGGGGCGATAGTTTTCTACTATAAACTGAATATTACAGTCAGTATATGTTTTATTAAACCATTTAGGAAACTTGGGAGCAGTTTCGTTTAAACTTAGTGCTTGATGTGGCTCAGAGAACAAGCCCAGGGCAGCTCGCAAAAGAGGCTTGTTACAATCCCTGTATTACACACTCAATAATTATGAAGGTTCCAGGCATTAACAGCTCAGAGCGGAATCCTGCACATGATCTGTGTCTTGAGCACCCATTGAAGTAAGTGGGAATTCTCTGCCAAGCTCTCTCTCTCTCCACCTGGTAACTTGGAACGACTTAATTTCTGCAACTGAAGGATCTTTGTGGCCGATAGGCAGCACAGAAACGAACTATAACTTAACATATAACATAATGTTTTTATTTGGTGCTTTCTGTTTTGATTGACAGATGCTAATATTAAAGAGCATGCGAGAAGTCTGTATGTATTGCCAGAAAGCTTTAAATATATTGTACAGTAAATAAACAGAGGCATGTGAAATGCCAGGCTAGAGTGAGGAGGAATATTCACACAGAACTATCAGTTCTCATGTGGAAAGGCAGAGGTGGAAACTATCACTTAGGGGAAAAACATTTGAAATAGTCCACTAGTAAGGAATACAAGGAAAAGTACTAACAATTTACCTATCCCATTTGTGGACGTGGCAAGTGCACTAGGTCAGAGGTAAGGCAACTGCGGCCTTTCAAAGGTTGTTAGACTCCAACTTCCATTCTCCCTTATCATTGGCCATGCTGGCTGGGGCTGATGGGAGCTGGAATCCAACAACATCAGGATGGCCGCAGGCTCACTATCCTAGCATTCTCCTTACAGAGCTACAATTCCCTCTTCCCTGGGAACTCCCTGGGAATAATTATCTAGGGAAATTGGGATCTTCTAACAACTCTCAACACCCTTAATAAACTATACTTCATAGGATTCTTTGGGGGAAGCTATGTCTTTTTAAAGTGGTACAATACCATTTAAATGTACAGTGCAAATGGGACGAAAGTCATGAAAAAAACTATGCCACCTTAGACCTTTTCTGTGCTTGACTCAGTGTGGTGTACTGGATGTCTGTGTTACCTGAAAAGGTTAGCATCAAAGGCCAGGTGCTCTTGGAGGAAACTGATTTTCGAGATCCATTTCAATTGGGCTTTTGGCCTGGTTTTGGCACAGAAACTGCTTCGGCCTCCCTGTATGATGATATCTGTTGGGAGAGAGACAGGGGAAATATGCCCCAGTTAATTCTTCTCAACCTCTCCGTGGCTTTCAATACCATATTGAAATACCATATAATACCATATATTATATCCTTCTGGAGCTGCTGTTTGAGTTGGGGGTGGGTGGCACTGCTTTGCCGTGGTTCTGGTCCTCCTTGGATGGCCATTGCCAGACGGTGAGGCTTGGGGAGTGCTCCTTGGCCCTGTGGAGCCTTCAATGTGGGGTTCCTCAGGATTCAATTTTATCCCCCATGCTGTTTAACATCTACATGAAACAGCTGTGTGGAGTCATCCAGAGTTTTAGAGTACATTGCCGGCAATATGCTGATGTCAAATCTAGTTCTCCCTTTCATCTGCAGGTGTGGCAGGAACTACCTCTCCCCATATGAACAACCCTGACCCTGCAACCATCATCTGAGGCCCTCCATGAGAGTTCTGGAGGGTGGTAACATGAGAATGGGTCTTTTCTGTGGTGGCTCCCTGTTTGTGGAATGCTCTCCCCAGGGATGCTTGTCTGGTGCCTTCATTACATATTTTTAAGCACCAGGCAAAAATGTTTCTCTATAATCAGGCCTTTGGCTGATTAAGTATTCTATGGCCTTTTAAACGCATATGAGGGAGCGTGGTTATGGTTTATTTTTCTTTTTTGTTTTATTATGCATTTTGAATTCTCATTTTGTATTTTTATGTTGTGAACTGCCTCATGAGCTTCAGATGAAGAGCGATATACTAAACAAACAAACAAACAAACAAACAAACAAACAACAAACAACAGCACTGCATGGCCTTTATTTGTTATGACCAGGCTTTCAACCTTGATATAAAACTTTTGTGAGTTTCCCCCCCCTAAAAAGAAATTAGCATCCTTCACCATTTTCTCTGAGGAGTGCTTTACACAACACGACTTTCATGGCTTCATAGTTACAAAATGGCATTGCGGGTCATTTGAATTTGGCAAACTGAGCTTCTCTGAGACATACAAGGGGAAGCAGCAGGATTGATGGTATGTCAGCATCACTCATTCTCTTATGTAAATCATTTTTTCGGTTGCAATTATAAGGGAAGCGGAGCAAGCCTTCATCTTTTCCCCTCTGCAGGTTTCTACTTATCACACTTTTTAAAAACCCACAAAAAACCAAGGCAGGATATTTCTCAGATTGCCATTGTGTTTTGTCATGATCCTGATTTGGAAATCTGAATTGTTGAAAGACAGAAATAGGTGTCAATTATAGGTGCATACCATATCATTGAGGAAGTATCATTCACAATGCCATTTTCCTCATAAACAGGTTGGTCAGAGCTGAATTCTGGGACTTAGTGCTAAACTATAATGGGTTTATAGGCATTATGACTGTATTGTGAATATCCTTTTTCCCCTCCCTCCTCCTGGAGCAGTGAATATATAGCATCACTTGCCTCTTTAAATTTGATTATAGTGGCTGACACCTTCTGTGTCAAAAACGGAGCTCATTCAGAGTGGAAGAAAGGAATGAAATGGGATTCATATGTACTTCTGGCTGCCAATAGAATTTGCTTCCCCCTGCACCATCCTTTACTGGCTTGTTGTAACTGAAGTTTCCTCTTAATACCAATATAATGTCCAGGGGAGAAAACAAAGAAAGAAGTGAATGTTTCAGATTCAGGCACCGAAGAAGCAAGGCCAATGCCATCTTGAATGACAATGAAAGCCAATTGCACTTACACTATATACCAACAATTTTTTTTTAAATCCTTCCAGTAGCACCTTAGAGACCAACTAAGTTTGTTATTGGTATGCGCTTTCGTGTGCATGCACACTTCTTCAGATACATGCACACGAAAGCTCATACCAATAACAAACTTAGTTGGTCTCTAAGGTGCTACTGGAAGGATTTTTTTTTTAATTTTGTTTCGACTACGGCAGACCAACACAGCTACCTACCTGTAACTATATACCAACAGCTCTCTTTATTTATGCTGGTGGAGAGCAGGTGTGGGGAAGCTTTGTGTCTTCATGTTTTGCTAAAATGCAACTGCCATCTTCCTTGGCCCTATAAGGGCCCTACTGCCCCTTTGCTGGGCCTACTTACTTTAGAGTTAAGAAGTAATTATTCTGTAAGCTGTCAATCAGTGGAATGAATAGAAACAACTCTACAATTTTTGCATACATCTTTACCAATTTGCTGTTCTCCTGAACCATGTTCTGGTTCAGAAGCATCTAGAGGACCCAGAGTTCCCCACACCAGGTGTAAATAATTGCTGGAGATATTATTGTTTCACTTATCCTTCTCAGGGTGTATCTTGTTTTAGTGCGAAGGAAATGCCTCCCATCAGTGCAGTACTGGGGCCTCCTATTTATATGGCAGCTCAAGGCTAAGAATGAAATCAGGCATCTCAATTTCAGCGAAACCCAATTTCAGTTTGATAGGAAATCAAGGTCAAATTGCTGCTGCTTCTTTTCACCCAACACTAGGGCTGAACAAATCTGATTTTAATTTTTCAAGTTCTCCAAATTTCCACATCAGTTTTTTTTTTAAAAAGGCATCATGAAAATTCATTGGTATTTTAGCACAAATTTCTCTGAATATCCACACTTTTAAATGCAGGTTTGCCAAATATACATATTTTGGAAACCAACTTCCACTAATATAATGCCTTTTTGAATGCTATATTCACTAATATATGCAGTTTTATGCACACTTTCATACAGTATATACATTTTTGTATATATTACATGGTTGAAGAACTGCATTGCAAAATTCAGAGAAATGCAAATTTCAAAGGACAACTGTGTTTTGGTTCACTTATTGTTTCAGAAATTGTGAAGTAGGCAGGCTCACCTTTAAATGTGAACTGAATCAAATTCCTTGCCCATTGCTACCCACAATGCTACTGATTGTTGAATGTACCGTAATGCTTACCAGTACTTGAGTCTGAAACATCACAATCTCAGTGACAATTCAACTAAATGCAATGGGCCACATGTTCCTGTTCATTTTCTCTGAAACCTGCTTTCTTTGGTTGAGGGCCCATATTATAAAACTCTTTGTCTTCTACAGACTGTTTCTGGATATTATTGATTACACCAGTGCGGTGTAGTGGTTAAAAGCGGTAGATTCGTAATCTGGGGAACCGGGTTCGTGTCTCCGCTCCTCCACATGCAGCCGCTGGGTGACCTTGGGCTAGTCATGCTTCTCTGAAGTCTCTCAGCCCCACTCACCTCACAGAGTATTTGTTGTGGGGGAGGAAGGGAAAGGAGAATGTTAGCCGCTTTGAGACTCCTTCGGGTAGTGATAAAGCGGGATGTCAAATCCAATCTCTTTCACCACAGATAAGTCTCAGCTTCCCCACATTGTATCACAGCTGTGAGAAAACTTTGGTCCTCCAGATGATGCTGAACTACAGCTCCCATCAGCCCCCAACAAGCAGGGCCAGTGACCAGTGATGATGGCATCTGTAGCACAACAACATCTGGAGAACCAAAGGTTCACCACACCTGTTATATCAGAAGCAGAGCAGTCAGAAATTCCAAGTTACTGTGTTTCTGCAAGGGCCATTTCTTGCTATGCTCAAGGCAGTTCACTTTGAGAAAGTTATGATGTATCTGCTATTGAAAGACTTCTGATTTAGAAAGCTTTACAGCCTTTGTTGTTCAGGATTATTTCTGACTTTTGATGTGAGGAGCTGTTTCAAATCACTCCCGTTTCTCAAAGCCAGGCACAGGAGTATTTGTTAATGGTATATGCATCAAGAGTTCCAAGAAAGACTTGGGTGCTGCTGAGTGACTTCCAGAACTCGAGTGCACCTATCTCTTCCTTCGATTTAGTTCCACATAATCATACTTCAAATTCTAGAGAAAATTGGTTCTTTTTTTTAAAAAAAAATGATGAATAAGCTCTAGTGCTCTTGGGAACTTTTGGATGAACAAAAGTGCTATTTTTACATGCAGATGTTCCAGTCCTATGACTATTTACATGGTAGTGAGTCCCATTGAGTCAAACAGGACTTACTTTTAAGGAAGTGCATCTAGGACTGCCACCATAAATGAGGAGTCAGAGAAAATGGGAGCAGGAACCAGTGAATGAGGCTAATGAGCATTTTCTATGTAGCCAAGGATTGGGATAACCGAGCTTCTACTGAAAGACAGCCTTTTCCTTGAATGGGGTAATTCATGATCCTTAGGGTGCCACAGACTTGTATTATACTCTATCCTGTATAACATTGCCATGATAATCTCAGATAACTTTGTTCTTTTCAGTGCTTTCTTGTGCTTTATATAGGTTAATCTTTGTCCTTCAAGTGCATGTTTGAGGCTGTGGATGATTATCAGTGGGGAAGAAAAGTGTGCATCAGGGGCCATATGGGGAAAAAAATATGCATAGAACACTCACATATCACATACAGCAAATGACTGCTAGGAAACATAATGGAGTAATGCATTAATATATACAGTAAACATGTTATGCAGTCAAATGAGAAAGTGACAGGTGCATTTATTTATATATTTTTGTCATGGGCATTTCTCGCTTTGTTGAGGAATACAAATATTTTGGAATCTCAACATATCTCCACAATACTGTAGTGTCTTTGTTCTGGGGTTTCTTTCATCTTAACTTATCAACATAGTATATGAGCCATTTTATCCTACAGGCCGCTCGTCACTTCCATGCGTAGTTGCTCATTAATGTCAGGTTAAGATCTAAAGAAATGTGAAAGTGGGATTGAAAATGCATTTTTTTCTTTGTACTTCCCCCCTTTTATTAATAATAATTTAAATATCAAATCCAAAGTATTCCAGGTTGGAAATAACTATGTTAAATTGCACACACAGTTTTGTTGCCTGACTATTGTACATTTAGACCTGTTGTTACTGGGGAGGATAATGAAAGGGAGAAGTTAAGAGCACAGACCACTCTGTCCCACTCCAGGTGAGAGTGCAAGTGATCGTTTCCTCTCCTTCTCCATCCTTAATTCTGCCTTGATTTTGTGGCCCACCTTATATCATTTTACACCAAATTAAAATATATATATGCAGGATTGGAAGAAAGCCAGATCAGTGGTTCAGATTAATGCGGTGGTATGACCTAGTTTTGGCACAATAACTCATGATGTAAGACATTTGCCTTGAAAAAAGGGAGGCCTCTGTCATCAGCTTAGATCAGTGAGGATCAGCTTAGATCAAACTTTCCCCCCATGGACCACTTAAAAATTGCTGAGGGTCTTAGTGGACCATTTAATATTTTATCTGCCTGTTTTAACAATATTAATGTGCTGTGTTAGATGCTGTAAGAGTTTTACAGAAATACCATGGACCACATGAATGAAGTTCATGGACCACTGGTGGCCCACACACCACAGTATGGGAACCAGTGACTTACACTGATACACCAGCTGTTGTCCCTTCTGTACAAAGATAGCTTGGCCACATTGCACTAATAGTTTTAAGATTATATTATTAGAATGTCTTTGTCCCAGAGCCCTCAGAAGACTTCACAGAAACTCAAAGTGGTCTACAGTGCACTCATTCTGTTAGCACAAGGATTTGCAGTTGCATGACATAACTTTCTCCCCTCTCCCTCTTGCTCCCATGTGTGCCCTTATCAAATCTGCTCCAGGGGATGGGGAGATCCCATAGAACAGATTTAGGGGGCACACAGGGCCAGAAGAGGGGGAGTTTCCATTGTGCCAAGCATAAAGCCTAATGCTAATGGAATGAGTTAGATGAAACCGTCAGTTAGGCACCACACAAGTTGCTAACATAAACTTCATGCACACAACATTTTATTCTATAATCAATGAAGACTGAGTACTTGTTTTTCCCCCTATGTAGTCTGCACATAGTCTAGATCTTTTGTGTATTTTTTTGCCCCTGGAAAATGCTTCTTGAGAAACTGGTTTGATCTTGAAAATAAACACTCATTGCAGATTGATTCTGCATTGCCCTGCAGTGTGTCCTTTTGAAAACAGATGTAGGCAGTCCTGGAAGTGGGTGCCCAATTACATTTTTGGTGGCCGTATATAAAGATTGCAATCCCCACTTCCTTCTCCTGGGGCATGTGCAGGGAGGAAAAGGTTCATTTAACCTAACCAAGTGGGAGGGGTTCCAAATGTGTATGATATAACCACACCACCTTCGTAGATTGCAGAATCTAGAACAAATCTAGATCAAAAGCACCATGAATGATTCTAGATTGAGAAAAACTACATTTTTGTGCTACAGAAAGGCTGCTGGTCATTCTTTGTTACAGTTCATAGTGCTTGGCATCCAGGTACATAAAGGACTACATTGTACTAGGTGAGTCAGTCTAATAATCAGTTCATCTGGGGCTCTCTAGACCTCCCACCATCTAAAGTGAGATGGGTGGTTACCAGAAAGAGGCACCCCATTTTTGCCTGGTGCCGACTTTGCTGCAGTTTTGGCACCAGGCAGAAACATTTTTTATTTGCCTGGGGCTTTTAACAAGTAACATAAATTTACTGATGAAGTTTTTATCTGCAACAAAACAGATAAAAACTTCGTACAGTAAATTTATGTTGTAGGTCTTATACTATTTCTTTTGCTCTGCTGGTTGTTTTTACGTGAGTTTATAGTTTATATTGGCGATTTATTATTCTTATTGTATGCTGCTCAGATAGCTTTGTTGAAGGGTAGATGGCCTTTTTAAATAAATGAACAAATAAAATGACTGGTGCAGTCTTTTGTGTTGCTATCTGTGGACTTCATTCTGTTGCCTGTTTCTCCTCAAGAGTGCTGTCCCTTTATAAACTTACAAACGCCATATAGATGGCTTTATACCACTTGGTAGGAGTAGCATTGCCATATTTCAAAAAGTACCAAAGTTGTTGAGCCTCTTTCTACATAAATGCAACCCCCCCCTCAAAACAAAACCCACATGATTTTTCAATGGACTTGCCTAAGATCCAGGAGAAAGCGCCACATCTTGGAACCCCCCCCCCCAAAGGATAAATCTGCTTAGGTGTATTCACTGGATACTGTTATGTGGTGCATTTCATGACAAGATTCTCCATCCCCCATTTTCCTGTTTGTTACTGTGGTGAAATTGTTGGAAATCACTGGTTGTTCTACACTTTGGAAGATAACCAATTTATGCAATCACCTACACCAGAAATTGAGATATAAATTTTAGGCCAATTAAGTGGATAGGTGAGGTAGTCCATATAATGTCACTTTCAACATCCAAGGTGCTGATTTTTGTACATTTCTAACTTTTAAAAAGTCTTAGTTATTTAATGTAGCCCTGATACAGATAGTGTTATAAATCTATGTCTTGGTATTTACAGGGTCCTCAATACAGCTTATTACAGTAGCAAAAGCCCAATGAAATAATTAGGGACACGGGTGGCGCTGTAGTCTAAACCACTGAGCCTCTTGGGCTTGCCGATCAGAAGGTCAGCAGTTTGGATCCCCGCGACGGGGTGAGCTCCTGTTGCTCCTCCCAACCTAGCAGTTCGAAAGCACGCCAAAAAGTGCAAGTAGATTAATAGGTACCGCTCCGGTGGGAAGATAGATGGTGTTTCCATGTGCTGCTCTGGTGTCGCCTGTAAAGCAAGATGAGCGCTGCAACCCCACAGTCATCTGTGACTGGACTTAACTGTCAGGGGTCCTTTACCTTTTTTAATGAAATAATTATTTTAAAGAGAAGGAAACATTTAACACAGCTCCCTCTCTTTTAAAAATGCACTTCTTATTACTTATTACTTTGACTTAGTTGCTTGCTTCTGTTGAATCATTTGTCGGGTGTGGTGTCACCATGATCATTTGGCAATTTTATAAGCGTTAGGAGGACACGGTATGTTTTGTGTGCCTACATAAGCAGGCCAGTGTATGCATCCACTATATAATATAGATTATATGAATTAATACAGGCCATGGTACAAAATCAAAGAGAGAGAGAGAGAGAGAGAGGATTTGAACAATGTACTGAATTTATATGAGAAATACTCAAGAGGAATTCTTGTAAGTTACAACCAACTTCATAAGTGGATTTGATGACTAAAGTCCCAAGTCTCTTTGTCATCAATGGATTTATTAGGCATTGTTCTTCCAGATCATCTGCATTTGAAACATTCTTGTTTAAAGACATCATTTCTCATCAACTGGCTTCATTTGTATCTTCATTCTATGATATTTAGTCATCACTGAAATCTTGTGCATTATATTTCATAAGTGCATTAAAACACTTCATCATCATCATCCCCAGTGTTGCTTGGGAAGATGAACAGTAAATCCAGTATTTTGGTATTAATTTTGTGGTCTTTTCAGTAATATGCAATTCAGAGTATTTTCAGGAGAGAACCGGGGAGTTCTCTCTTTCTCTGGCTCAGTTTGTTAAAGGCTTCTGGTTGTGATCTTAAAGGGACACTAATAAAGGAAGGACCATCCTCAAAATTACCTCTCTCAGTCCATCAAACCATTTTCTAACTGTACAACCTACTGCCACCATTATAATGGTGAAATGTGGTTCAGCCAACTCGCTCTTAATATAGACTCACCATAACATAAAAAGAGCCTGCTGGATCAGGCCAGTGATGCCCTTAGTCCAACATCCTGTTCTCACAGTGGCCAATCAGATGCTTATGGGAAGCCCCAAAGCAGGACCTGAGTGCAGCAGCACCCTCCTCTCCTGTGGTTTCCAGCAACTGGTATTTGGAAGCATTACCGCCTCTGATGGTGGAGGCAGAACATAGCCATAATGGACATAACCTGCTGGTGGCACTGTGCTCTAAACCACTGAGCCTAGGGCTTGCCGGTCAAAAGGCAGTTCGAAAGCACGCCAAAAAGTGCAAATTGATTAATAGGTACCACTCCGGCGGGAAGGTAAACAGTGTTTCCATGCACTGCTCTGGTTTCAGTGTTCCATTGCGCCAGAAGTGGCTTAGTCATGCTGGCCACATGACCTGGAAAAATTGTCTGCAGAGTGGACAAACATCAGCTCCCTCGGCCTGTAAAGTGAGATGAGCCCCGCAACCCTAGAGTCCTTCGCGACTGGACTTAACTGTCAAGGGTCCCTTTCCCTTTCCCTTTCCTATGAAGTCAAGTTGTTGTGTTGATTGTGGTTGTTTGCACTTATATCGCACCTTTTTCTCCAAGGTGCTCAACGGCATAGATGGTTTTACCCCTCCTCATTTAATCCCACACAACAGCTCTGTGCAGCTGAGTGGGGAGGATTTGAAACCTAATCTTGCAGGACCTACTCAGACACTAACCACTACACCACACTGGTTCTCAGCTAAATGGATTGTGTCCCATGTTTGATGTTAAAGAACAAGACTTTTGCTGGTTTTTGAAGAAGGGCTTTTGTCAATGAAGTTAGGGGCTAGAAGTGCAAAGTTATTGGCTAGAAGTGCAAAGTTATGATGGGTCGGCAGAAGAGTTGTGGGGCACACAATCCAGTGCCTTAATGGAACAAAGAGATATACTGGGAGGTTTCCTAATTTCAGTCTGTCACTTGGCTTGGCTTTTACAAAAACACACATTTTAATAATAGAATATATAATAACAAAAATGCATTTGAGCTCATTGTTTTAACTATTATCAAGTGGATAAATGCCTGGTCCTTTCCCGTGTATAAAAATGATTTTGTTATTATGTAGGTCACATTACAGTACTGTCTAGCTATTGGACATTGGCTTAGATAACTGTTTGTGAAGTATTAAATGGTTTTGCTGCCTCAGCACACTTTTTAAACTGGTATTTTTCACACAGTCGTGCTACTGAAAAGGAGCAAAGCCGCTGCAAAAATCAATTTATCTTTTCCTCTGCTATTTGCGTATTGTGAGTTCTTGTAGTGTTTTACAATTTGATTAATTGTTATTCATTGTGCAGGGTAGCGTTTGTAACACCGGTGTCTAATTCTTGGTACTTCTTAAAATAAAATTTTAAAAAAAAAAACTTTTATCCGCTGCTGCACATTATTTATGGAATGAGACTTCCCCAAAACAATATAAGCACAATAAGATGCAGAATTGGGGTGAAGCAGTGGAACCCTAAAAGTGCTTAAGGAGGCATAGTGCGTGTGTAAGATTAATCAAGTCAGAATAACATTTTAAACCCCATGGTTGTGTATCCATGTTACATATTTTAATGAAACTCATCCCCAGCAGATGGAAAAGTTGAGCAAAGCTTCAGTAGTTGCCAAATGACAACTATGGGGCAGGCACTATATAGTGTTTTCTGTGGATTTCAGCAAAATTTAAATGTTCCAAATCAAAGGGTATTTTCACTACTATGCTGTTCTGCAAGCAGGATCAACTTTTTCCAAATAAGAAGGATATTTGAAAATGCTTTCCAAGAAAAATAGCCTGCTATCCGTTAAAGAAATTTGTTTGCTTGCAGTTCACATGCCATGATTAGGCCATAGGTGTTTTGCTTTTTAAAACTCCAGACTGTGCAACAGAATTAAGTATATGAGCCTCACACTGTTGTCTTTTTAAACAAAAAATAAAATAAAATACTGTGGTTATACTCCTTTTCAATTTTATTATAAAGTTTCTCTGACCCTGCCGTTTATTTTCAAACATTTTCAACTTATTTGTTCTAGAGCATTCTTAACCAAGGGTTGTTTTTCTCCCTTTTGGAAAATGAGCCCAGATGGTGATTGATTTTTCAAGTGCTGACATCCCTGCTTGAGAAAATGTTCCCACCTTCTTTGTGCTGAGCAAGTCAGGCAAACTAACATGATGATGTGATCATCAGTTTCATGCAGACATGCAGAATTGATTGACAGGGAGGATTTTTTTTTTTTTGAACATAAACCGCACATTCTTCCAGTGTCTTCAAATTTTTAATGATGTTTACTAGAACAAAATTAGTGGGTGGTGGGAATTGCACACCTATATATCTATATGGATATATTTAAAGGAAACAAAACAAAACCTACTGCAGCCACCAGGTTAAAAGCGGGGGGTGGGTGGGTTTGCTTTTCCCCTGCCATGGCCCTGAATAGATCAGTACAATTTGTAATAGCTTTTCGGAGCCAGTTCTATAGCTAAAAGCTGTCACTGGCTAACTAGCCATTCTCAGGCCATTGCTTCTGTTTGCGTGACTAAATACATACAATTAAAGCTTAGCACTTTTCTTCTGTATGAACTCATTGTTATCCAGGGTTCAAGTGCTCAGATAATGGGCCAGAAGCAAACAGTCATATCATCAGCTTGCAGTGGCTGAAAACTGGTTAGGAAAAATACATTTCTCATTATCTGATGCAGAATTGACGCTTCTGATGCTTTCTATCCTCCCCCCCCCACTAGATTTCATAAAAAATGTACCCCCCAAAGTTCTATAATTTTCCTTCAACCAAACTGCAAATAAGAATATAGGCTGGGACTGTGGTGTAATTAAAGATTTCAACGATAGTCTTTTTGCAGTCATTTAGCAGAAGGTTATATAGCTCAGCCTTAAGAAAAACCACTCCAGATTGGAAGTGTCAAAATATTGCAAATAAGTTAGTTGCATTTGTTCAGAGTGGTTTTCTTCTCTTTCTTTTGAGAGCACAAAATAACCCAAAAAGGAGGAAACAAAATGTGCTCAGAGGACAAATAAAATAAAATAAAGATGAAGAGGAACTTAGTGGGGAAGGGCTGTGGTTCAATGGTAGATCATTCACCTTGCATGCAGAATGTCCCAGGATCTGTCCCCAATGGCATCTCCAGGTACAGTTGTGGGAGAACCCTGCCTGAAACCCTGGAGATCCACTTCCAGTCAGTTTACTGTGCTAGATGGACCAATAGTGTTAGGCAGCTTCATGTGTTCCTACCAGCCATGTTTGTGAGGGTGATATGAACCAAGGTTGCCCTGTGAGCTTCAGGGCTGAATAGAAATTTGAAGCCAGTGAGCTTCAAGGCACAGTGGGAATTTGACACACTAACCACTACACCACACTGCCCCACCAAATTTTAGTAGCAACATACCTTGTGATAATGTGGGGAAGATTACAAACCTTCTGCTTGATGCTGCAATTCCTTTTCACAATGGAGGTCATAAAAACTGCCAGATTTTAAACCATGAAGTCCCTGTAATTATTTTTCTCTCTTCATTGAAGTCCTGTCTTGTGTGGAGTAATTATTTTTATTTTTTTTAATCACCAATCTCTGAAATGACTTTCTATGTGCCTACTTAGCGTGCAGATATGGCTCTAGTGCGACCTAAGAGCATATAATGGTTCCAGAGGAGCCATTGCAGGCTATCGGGGAAGCAATCTATGTATTAAAAATTCTTTCATAGTTTGGAAGATGCTATTATAGCTTAGTGCGTCCATGACACCTGCCTTTTTAGCATGGGGACTGATTGTACATTCAGGTCTCACAAAGATTCTCAGGGAATATATTGCTCTGAAAGCAAAATGGTGCAATTAAAAGTGGAATTAGACAGCAAATAGAAAGGAGCCAGGGATTGGATGGGCTGGATTCCCCTCAGCACTTGAAGAATTTTCAAGAGTTAGTCTTTATAGTCCCTGGTATTAATTGTGCAGTTTGGGTACAGATCCAAGCTCAGAGCCTCCTGATCATTTCAAGTGCTTCTCTGAAAGATGGGTTATGCTTCTTTCCAGCCACTTGGAAATAGACAGTATATCAGCCTTCTAGGTTGTCATGTCAGTGCAGGTGGCACTCTGGTCTAAACCACTGAGCCACTTGGTCTTGCCGATCAGAAGGTCGGCAGTTTGAATCCCCGCGACGGAGTGAGCTCCCATTGCTCGGTCCCAGCTCCTGCCAACCTAGCAGTTTGAAAGCATGCCAAAAAGTGTAAGTAGATAAATAGGTACAGCTTCAGCGGGAAGGTAAATGGCATTTCCGTGCACTGCTCCGGTTTCCGTGTTCCATTGCACCAGAAGCGGCTTAGTCATGCTGGCCACATAACCCGGGAAAACTGCCTGTGGAGTGGACAAACGCCAGCTCCCTCGGCCTGTAAAGTGAGATGAGCGCCACAACCCCAGAGTCGTCTGCGACTGGTCTTAACTGTCAGGGGTCCTTTACCTTTTTTAAAGGTGTCTTTAGGGGTCCTTTACCTTTTTTAAGTTTTTTTTTTAGCAGGCTGTAATGGGATTAGCAGGTATCAATACACATTTAAACTGAAAGCTGTTAGGTGGGCCCCTATTCCTCTCACATGACTACAATCATTGACCACTCCAGAAAGAGGGACTGGTTGCTAAACAACTCTGGGAAATGTAATTTAATGATGGAAATAAGGGTCTCTGAATTACTCTCAGCACCCTTAACAAACTACACTTCCCAGGATTCTTTGGGAAACGGCATGACCGTTCAAGCGAATTTGTGGTGCTTTGGATGGATAGTGTGCATGTGATTCCAACACAGACAAATGTTTTGCACCAGCAGAATATTATTATGCAAGGGAATGCATAAGCAGGGTGTCGGTGGCATTGTGGTTCAACAGTTAGCATGGCAAGTTTCTGCTAGTGCAACTGTTGCATAAAATTCCTCTGTTGTGCAACATTAAAGCTCACCTGTCCACTGACAGAATCCCCTCTGTGATGGGTCATCAGAATTAGAGGGTAACTCAAGGGATAAGAAAAGAATACAAAACACAATAACCCAGTGGTCTTTGTTTAGGGTGATTGCCTCCACTTCCCCAGGTTCCTCAAGATGGGAAAAGCCCCCATTAAGGAAAGCAGAACCCAGCCCTCCCTGTCCCCCCACTCCACCTTTGGAAGAATGAATGCCTTTCTCTTTCCAGACTATTCTAGAATCAGTCGAGTTCTTAGGGTCAGCTCATTGTGTAAAAGAGGAAATGCAGTAGATGATATGATCTTCCCTTTGTATGCGGAATAGAATGTTAATTCACATTTTTAAGACTCTGGGCCTGAGTGCTTCCTACTAAGTGCTTCCTCTCAGCTAAGCTGGCAGCTAACATGGAGGGAGTAGATCTATTTACAGATGCTGATTTTCACAGAACTGGGCCAAAAGTTGTCAAATGAGAAATCTCAGCAAAACATGGGGGTTAAGAGGCATATATAATTTCTCCCCAAATTCCTCCCACTTGTTTAGTCACCATTGCCTAGGTTGCATCCAGTGCTAGTTCTACTCAGAGTAGAACCACTGAAATTAATGAGCATGACTAACTTAGGTCCACTGATTTCAATGGGTCTGTTCTGAATAGAATTTAGATAAATCCCCCTGTTTTGGAGTGGCATTGCTCACATTGGTACTCCTCCTGATTGGCATCTGGCATACACCTTTTTTGTTACCCAGAAATCCTGTATCACAGGAGTTTGCCAGCAGTAAGGATGAAGTACTTTGCATTTGCTCAAAGGCTGCTATCATAATAATAATAATAATAATAATAATAATAATAATAATAATAGTAATAATAAATTCTGCTTAATAATTTTCTGTCATGACCAGTCTTGGGTGGTTTTGTTTGCTTGTTTCTCAGTATTACTCAGCTGCAAAACAGGACTCATGTCCTCTAATTGTATAACTACTACATAGTGATTGTGGGTTTCATTTGCTTTCTAATCTGTAGCTTGCCTTAGGTTTTTTTTTTTTTTTTGTCAACAGGAGTCACTCACTTGCCTGAAATCATAGGACTCCTTCTATGTGTAGCATATCTGAATTTGGATTGTGTTGGCATTGCCACCATCTGCCATGGTGTGCTGTTGGGCTGTGCCCCTTGGCATATCCACTCCTTCATGGAATTGTCCCGTGGGAAAGATGTACAGTGCATGACTGATGTTCCCTGGGAGTTGACAAACTTGCTAAATAGACCATGACTAAGGTTGCATGTGGAACATGGGTGGCGCTGTGGGTTAAACCACAGAGCCTAGGACTTGCCGATCAGAAGGTTGGCGGTTCGAATCCCCGCGACGCGGTGAGCTCCCATTGCTCGGTCCTAGCTCCTGCCAACCTAGCAGTTCGAAAGCACATCAAACTGCAAGTAGATAAATAGGTACCGCTCCGGCGGGAAGGTAAACGGTGTTTCCGTGTGCTGCTCTGGTTCGCTAGAAGCGGCTTAGTCATGCTGGCCACATGACTCGGAAGCTGTCTGCGGACAAACGCCGGCTCCCTTGGCCAATAAAGCGAGATGAGTGCCGCAACCCCAGAGTCAGTCACGACTGGACCTAATGGTCAGAGGTCCCTTTACCTTTACTAAGGTTGCTTGTATCAGCGATAACAGTGATTACTATTCACATATTTGGGGCCCATGTCTTTTAGGGTTTTAAACGCTAACGTGACCACCTTTAACTGAGCCTGGAAACAAACTGGCAACCAATGCAGCTGTTTTAAAACAGGGGTTATATGAGACCTAAATGGAACCACAACCAGGAATCTGGCTGCTGCATTTTAGGATAATTGAAGTTTCTGAGTTGTCTTCAAGGTTAGTTCCACACAGAGTTGGAGGCAGCAATGCTTCTAAATACCATTTACTGGGAAACCATAAGAGGGGAGAGTGCTCTTGTGCTCAAAACCTACTTGCTGGTTTTGCAAAGGAATCTGGTTGGCCACTGTGAGAAAAGGATAATGGGCCGTTCGCCTGATTCAGCAGGACTTTTCTTGTCCTCTTAGAGCACATTACGAAACTACAGTCTGGAATTACTAGAACATGGAGTACAGTGGGCAAGTCGTCTGTGTCCAAAAGGGGTCATAGAAGACAAACCAGCACTCTAGCCACTGAGGCCACCTGATCCTCAAGTGACAATTTTGGATCTAGGACTACCCGCAAACTGCAAACCTGCTACTTCCAGGGAGGCGCAGGTCCTCCAGGTCTCCCTACCTCCTGGACTTGAAAACTCAGGACACACAACACCTCTGTCTTTTCAGGTTTCAGCTTCAAGGTACTTTGAAGCTAACACATTCTACCATTGTATTATGTTTTGTTTTTTAAACAAACCATTGTGTGTCTTTCTTGTATGCTGTTGTTTCAATTGCCAATAACACATCTCTCTCTCTTTAGTAAAGACTACCTGCATGCGTGCAATAATTTAGTGGTATTTACTAATATAAATATTTGCTTTGTTGAGCAACATTACACAAAATTCCTGAATTGCCGTCTAAGCAACTACTGGAATGTTTGAAGTGAAAAGAAAAAACTTGACCTTTGTGAAGATTGGCATAATGAAAACAGGGTTTCCACTGTTTGCAACTTGTGTCCATATGAAGAGGACTCGAAAGAGCGGGCCAGTAATCAAGACAGACATTGTTACTTTTGAATTCCAAAGGAAAGTTCTTGTCATCTGTAATTACATTGATAATGGAAAATATTTTTCATGAATTTCAGCCTATCTCTGTGAGCTCTGAAAAAGACGGTTTTGGCAAGTTGCTCTTGCAAATGATAAGACAAAACAACTAGATGAAGGTCTTTCATTTTATATTAATTTTTAGCAGTTACAGTAACATCTTAAGAGAGGGGGAGTTTTAATTTGGCTCTGCCTTCTAATGAAATGAAGTTATATTAGCCTCCAATTGGTTTGAGGAGAAGCTGAGGAGGAAGGGTAGACATCCAACATTTCAGATGACTTCTATTTACATCTGGTAATATATTTCTTAAAGGGACGTGGGTGGTACTGTGGTGTGAACCACAGAGCCTAGGGCTTGCCGATCAGAAGGTCGGCAGCTCTAATCCCCGCGATGGGGTGAGCTCCCGTTGCTCAGTCCCAACTCCTGCCAACCTAGCAGTTTGAAAGCACGCCAAAAAGTGCAAGTAGATAAATAGGTACCGCTCCAATGGGAAGGTAAACGGTACATCTCTCCATCCATGAAAGCAAGATGAAGGGCAGACTCCAGCTAGACCGAAGACCTTGAAGAAGGTGCAGAAGGAGCAGGACCAGTGAGGGATGTGACCTGGGGAGGGGGCATGCCTAGGGAGAGTCCCAAGGTCCTTAGTTGCCCACCAGGTCTGAAGTTCCCCACTCCTGGTTTACCAGAGTTGTTTCTGCATAGGCTCTGATGAATGTATGGAGGTTGCTGGTAGGTAGGCCTGTCTCCATGATCCCACTGCCCGTGTGGACGGAGCTATGGATTTCTGTTTGTGAGCCAGAACTCTTTGTACAAGCACCATTAGAATTCCTTCCCTGCCTCTCTCCCAGGCTGTTTCATGCTCATGCAGTGGCCTTAATTCATGTGCAGAAACATGGCACATTGCCCCGATGAATCATTTAAAATGCATCTATATTTGTTGCTAAACCGTGCTTTACTGGTTCCTGCACCCTACCTCCTTTCCTAGACTCTTTCCTTTATTTTGTTTCTTCTTTAAAACTGTCCGTACGTTTGGAAGCTGAACTTTACAATATGAGGATGATTGCAAAATCGTGATTAACCAGTCCTTGCTTTGAGTCAGTTTCCCCCTATTTCACAAAAGGCTTCCAAGAATAGTCTGCAGAAAACTCTCTTTGCAAATTGTAGGGCAGATTTTTAGAGGGCAGTTTTAAAAGAATAAAGTCCTAAGGGTTTTATCTATATTTATGTTTCTTGTTCAAGCAAACTCTTATGTAAATGGTACAATTTGCCAACAACAAGCAGAGGAGCATTCTTAAAGAAGAGATTGCCTCTACATTTTGGGAGGTTTAGCATCAATTATTACCCCATACAATCGTCTAATGTATAGTTGGGAACAACAAATACATTAGTCTGAAGCATCAGCTGCAGTTTATAGATATTTAAGGCTTAAAAATACATAGCCCCTTTTGTTTTGATGTGAAAAATGCCTTAAATTGAAAAACACTGCCCTTAGTGATGGCTTGAAAAAATGGAGATAGCTTTTATGTACTTTTATTTTTTTATAGCCATTAATGTTGCAGTAAATCTTCTATTATTGTATACAGTTGAGATTATTCTTCATTCTTTTGCCTTTGGACAGGAAAGAAATTACTGGATTCCATCAGTGTTATTGGCAATCCCCATATTCTGACATCTGTTCCTTTCTAAACATTTTACCAACCTTGATGAAATGCAGTTTAGTGTTCAAAGCTGACTTGAAGGAAAAATTGGATGATAAAAAAATAACATTGATTAAACACCAGAAGTCATTTACCAATGACTATCAATATTTTGATGGCTGGAATAGTCTATTCCAGAAAACCTAGACATTCTACAGAAATTTTAATCATATTTAATCTTCAAATTTAGCTGAAGAATTGACTTCTTTTTTTCTTTTTCAAAGCACAGAGACAGAAGATGGATTCTGGTCAATTTTAATTAAACATCTTTGACTTTTGCACATCAGGAATATTTTGGACATGTTTTGGATATGTTGTGAATTGTATGACAGCAGGATTGGTTTGATCTAGGCTTTCAGTCCTGTTGCCTGTTTAGAGCAGGGGAAATTTTATACACTTGGATTTTAGGATTTCCTCCAGCACTTATTTTTTAAAGCATGTCCCAAGTAAGTTAGAAATGCAATCCGATGGAAACCACATTCTGAAACCTGAAACCTGAAAGCCCTGCCCTGTAGTCTTAGGGATGTTTAAGCAGGCTGTACTTCTTCACTAGAGAAGGAAAGGCACTCTGTGCATCCTCAGAAACTCAGTTCTCTTCACACATCCCAGATCTGTGGTTTTGCAGATGAAAGCAGATGGATCCTAGCAACTCAAGTTTAGCCTTGGACCACTCCACCCTTCTTCTGGCATGTCACCAGTTGTTGTAATGGAAAATGGTGTGTTACGAGTGGAGGATTCAACATTAAATGTTAAAAAGTTCCTTTTCTTTCATGTCTATGGCAGCTGACTTTATGTGTCTGCCCTGGCAATCTTTCCTCATATGTGTGCTACTCATCTCTGCTGTTACTTAGATTCTTGAGCAAGCCAGCCATAAACCCTTACTTTCCAAGGCAGGATTAGCAGCTCGTGTTCAGTCTCAACAATATATTTCCTTTTTACCCTATGCTTGTGCACTGTATATGAATAGTGCAAAATTGGTTACTGCAAGTATATAAGTATGACAGCAACCATATGACTACCTCCAGGTTTCTAGTGGCTGTCCCCTGCCCCCCAACTGTGCAAAAGGAATATAAGTAGAAAAAAAAAGAATGTTCAAGGTACTATGAGGAATATTCAGTTATGTTGTGGGAGGTCCCCCAACTCTCTGGAGTAGATTTTGAGGTGATGCAGGGCATGCACAGAGAGAGGAGGGTGGAAAGGTCTGTTCCTCAAACTCGGGGAAAACATTTCATCCACCCTATGAATGGGTGAGTGGGTCACCCACCTGTCAATCATCTGACATCATGATGATGGAGGTGGGCAGCTCTGCCTAGCTGTTCAGGCCAAATTGAACCCCCTAATGGGCCAAGATTGACCATGGACCAGAGGTTTCCAATTCCTGAACAAGTGCAGCAGATTCAAGTGTAAATTCTTTATCTGAGATTCAAGTGTCCTTCATGTTCTGAGTGGAGCTTTTTGCCAGTAAGCAGAATCTCTACTATTATTTTCAGGTCATAATTTCAGGCTGCAGGGGACATGAATAAACAGGTTAGGCAAGAGTAGGGCACTCTTGCAACAGAGAATGTTGTGAGGAAATGACAGTGGGAAGTAACTTGAGGACTGGTACAGCTTGTGTAGCATGCAGGCAATCAACTGAGCATGGGTGTCACAAAGAATTACTGGAGTAACATCAAGCCTATATTCTGAGACCTTTCATTGAGCACCATTTTGCTTTTGTAGCCAAAATTGTAAGAGTCATGCACAAGAGGCGAGTCACCAACAGACTTGGGAGTGGAATGCAGACTGATAGTTGAAAGGAAAAGCCGGAAACTGGCTTAAGGAGGGGGGATGGAACAGTGTAGCTGGAAAAGAAGGATGCAGGAAGAGATCCAAATAGAGTAGCTGGTACTATCTCATAGTCTCGCTAGGACTGGATATTGACTCAGTATAAGGTAGCATCCTTCCTAATGTGGAATGCTATCCTGATCAGAAGCACTTCACACAATTCACGCGTTTTGTTTCATGGGCCCACTTGAATCCCCTTAATACTTGTTTGTGTATCTAGGGCTCCTCCAGATATCCCTTCTATTGTTAATTTGTGCTGATTCAACTACGGTATCATGGTTGAAGATTGTTCTTATGTTGCTTTTGGGGTGGTTACACGCAATCCCACTTCCATTGCTGTTTGTGCCCTTTAACATTTGGGGTAGTCACACTGTTTCATTTCTAATCAATGCACATCCAGTAACTTCCTACTGAAATCCCAATTCTTAATATTTTTTTAATCACAAATGTTCTAGTTTATTTTTGACCCCACTTTTGTTCCTCTGTAACCTCTCTGAACACCAATAGTGTGGAGGATTGGGGGCACCATCGAGGAACAGACTAAAGCAGAATAAATTAATCACCAATGTACTATGCCTGAAGAATGCAACTGTAAATGAAACACCAGTCTGGATGGGCCCCAGTCTTTGTATTTGTTCTGGTTCCCCACACATCACTTGTGTATTGTGCAAAGAAAGCCCAGAAACTTGATCTGCAGTGGAAGCCTCCTGAATTAATTGGGAGTTTTCTAAATTTACCACTTGCCACATGCTTGAGAATGAGAACTATCTTTCCCGTGCAACATCTGGGGTGTTGATGAAGCTAATATGCTCCAGAAGTTATAAGCTGGCTGCATCATGCAGCATTAGTTTTGAGCTACTGAATTAAATTGGCTTCTTTCGTTGATGAGGGCATTTTCCATCCAATTAGAGAAATTTGGTTAATATTTGATTGTTTGTAGGGCATTTCCTTCTTGAAGAATAGAAAACCTTTCAGTGCAACCCCCAAATGTATTTTTTAACCCAGGCTTGAAAAAATGTGTTTTTTTAATGGTGAGAACGATTAATTGGTCCAACACACATGTTTTGCATCTGAGGGTTCACACGCCTCCTTGTGATGCAAGCTCCAAAGCATACCATATGTGTATTTGGGTGTGAAAACACATGCCATGCCACTCTGCTTTTTTGCCAATGTGTTTTCCATAGTTTCATCTTTGTCCTGCTCAATCACACCATTGAAACTTTTGGTTTTGTACACAGTGATAGGTTCAAGTGTGACCCCCCACCTACTCTGCATTGTAGTGCTCCTGTTTATAGCCCATATTTCCTTTAAAATTCAACTGGTAAGAAACATGTCTTAGATTTGCAGCAGATTCTTGTTCAAAAGAAAATCCCACAGTGACCAAAAGTATTTAATTGAGCATAGAATGGCAGATTATTGTTTTTTAAATGCTTATTTTAATGTATGTATGTGTATGTTTTTTTGCTTAAAATATTGTAAGTCGTTTTGAGTTGCCATGGCAAAAAAGGAACTAATAAATTTAATGAATAATAGTAATGAGTTAGGCTTAGATTTCAGCATAGGATGTAAAATAGTCGGGGGGGGGGGATATCTGCACTCCAAACTTGTATCGTTTTTAGACAACTGCCTGGAATTGCAAGCCTTCCAAGCTCACGGGAAAGTTGTCCAAGGTTGTTAAGGGCAAGCCAAATTCCCATGTCCCACTTATACTTCTCCCTTGCAGCCTGGTATCAACACCGTAGTGTTGCTCTTTGGGTGCTCTGCATTCCTCACCAAACCACAAATTATACATGACACTCAGTTGCATGTAGTTTGTCTCCGACATTGTGTTTTATTGCAAAATGCAGCCATGAAAGGCTCTAGAGTGGAATGGGGAGATGGGAAGGAGGATTTTAGTAGCTTTTCCACTAAGAACATTCCCCCAACTGCTTTTCTCTCCTGCGGATGGGGAAAAGAGAGTTTGGGGGCTATTTTGTTCTTTTTTTTAGTAGAAAATCCATCAGAGGGGAAGGGCCAGTGGACAATGGTAGAGCTCTGAATGCAGAAGGTCCCATTTCAATCCCTGGCATCTCTAAGTAGGGCTGGGATTCCTTCCTGTCTGAAACACCAGGGAGCTGCTGCCAGCCAGTGTGGTCAGTACTGAGCCACGTAGATGGGACCAAGTGTCTGATTCTCTATATGGCAAATTCATATGTTCCTAAAAATATATTCTTCCTAGTTTCCCACCTCAAATGTCATCCCTCACAATTGTACTCGCTAACAAAATAAAACATTGGAGAAAATTTGCACACAGTTTGGGTCACAGATGTGTTTTCATTCCAACCTGTTCCCAAGGTGGGGAGGATGTCGGCTGTGGGTGTTTTAAAACATGGCACTAAGAAGTCTATTTCAACCTTTCTTGCATCTATGGTGTTCCATACGCATGTTGTTAATACAGGAGAGAATTTGGAAGGAAAGTCAAATTTGTCTCACAGAGAAGGAAAGCGGTCCATATTCTCCATAATCCTGGAGAGAAAAATCAACTTTAGATTAATAGGGCAAATCATCCTTCCCACAACGTATTCTGTGCTGGAGCAGAAAAGAAAAATGGCTTTGTAGATTAAATTAAGCACTCAAAATGGTTAAGTTAAATTTTACTTTTGCAAAGCAAGAGCAAAGTAATGCTTCTGACGTTTAAGGTTTTGGTGGATCTTGGAACTACAAAGTTGATTTAAAGCAACAACAACAACAAAACCTCAGATTGTAAACTTCATGGTGCAAACCAGGTCTCCTGGAGGAAGGGTGGATGTAAATTGAATCATTATTAATAGCATCAATTATTAATAATAAAAACAACAAGAGCAGCATGTGGAATAGTGGTCTGATAGTTCTTTTACAACAACAGAAACAAGCTCAACAGAAACAAAACCAGCAGAGTACATTTCAGTTGTGATGTTGCATACAATAAACACACAACGGGCAATCTACAGTGTTTTTAGTTTGTTTTAAATCAAATCAGGAGACATGAGGGCTCAGAGGGTCAGATCCTACACTCTTAGTAGATGTAAACTCAGGCTTTATGGCATCACATTAAAAATGGGGTGTGTGTGTGTGTGTTGAGGTGTTCATATCATTTGATATAACTTTAAATCTTACGTTCGCTACACTGCATCTGATAGTGATGGTCTTGGTGGATAGGGTCCTCAGAAAGCTGATATCTGAGGGTGGGGTCATAGAAGTTGTGTCCTGAGGGGGAACTGTGCCCATTTGAAGCTTTCAAATATATATTCTGAAGGGACTGTTGGACTACATTTGTGTTAAATATGTCATTTGGGCCATAACATTCATCAGTGATCTTCTCTGGACCATGAAGAAGCCTGTGGGCCAGCTCAATTGATGAGTGAATAGATTGCCCCCTTTGTAGGCTACCAGCAACTAATTGTATAATAACTTTTTGCTTAGTGCTGTTATGATTAGTTGATCAGCATTTCATATGGGAATTGGGTTGTGCCCCATGGCAATGTTTTCCATTTTTCACTTATGATTTTTTTCCCTCCCCCCACATAAGTCTTCAATTTTGAACCTTGAATTGAATACACATGGAAACTGACTTTGCATGGAAAAGATCAGTGACAAAAATTGCATGACGTTTCCATACCATAATTATTCCCTGAATCAGTCTTGGGAGTCTTTGGGAGTTCTGGAAAAACCTGCAATAAAGCTGTTTGTGTTTATACCTAGAGTATTTACGGCTTAATTCCATCTCTCTCTCTTTTTTATGTACAGACAAATTGTTTCCAAAAGAGGGGACTTTGCGTAACTTTTTACATTACTGCCTTTGTCTTTGTAGCCAGGGCAGGCTCTTGAAACTCAAACCTTTTAAAAGCAACAGGATTAAGCTGAAAACTAGGTTTTGTTTTGTTTTGTTTTAAAGACCATGTTCAAAGCATTCAACATTTGCAGTGGTTCTATTCTATTGACAGTACTTAACATTCCCATTTTTTTCTCTTGAAGTAGGGCACTCCCCTTAAGTGATTTAATGCATTGTATACTATAGATAGTGTTTAACGCACAGAAACTGGTAACCCTCTTGCAAAGAGCTGAAGCTAAATAGTAATTCACATATTCAGTGGAGTAAACTCAAATTCCCATCATCCCCTAGAGATGATGGGAGTTGTTGTTCAATAGCATCTGGGGGCCTAAAGCTAAAGAGCACTGCTGAAACATCTTACTCAATGCAAGGGGATAGTTAGTACAGTGGTACCTCGGGTTACATACGCTTCAGGTTACAGACTCTGCTAACCCAGAAATAGTGCTTCAGGTTAAGAACTTTGCTTCAGGATAAGAACAGAAATCGTGCTCCAGCGGCGCAGTGGGAGCGGGAGGCCCCATTAGCTAAAGTGGTGCTTCAGGTTAAGAACGGACCTCTGGAACGAATTAAGTACTTAACTCGAGGTACCACTGTACTTTAAAACAATGATGCAAAGGGAAGAGGAACTATAGTACCTTGATCTACTGAACTGACTCCATCTACTTAACTTTCTGAAAGGACTGTGCAAACTTTACAGTACTGAAGTACTCTGCTGTTGAAGGCAATGTCGGAATAAACTATTAGCATTCTATTCAAACAGAAATGTGCAAGAGTGTTTGAGTAATATAAGTCCATGTCAGAGCTTGTTCCATCATATCTGATCACATTTTTATTTCTAAGTATCAGACTTGTGGGGTCTCCACACAGACACTTCACATCGCTTTACAAATCACTCGGACTCATGCCATTCAAAAACCTTGTGCTTGTATTTCTGCGTCAGTTAAAATTCCTTGTGTTGCGGTTCCTCAAGAAACGAGAGGCTTTCCCTATAATTCAAACAGTCCTATTTATGCTTGCGCTTGGGGAGAATTGCTACTGAATCTAACCTATGCCCTCCAACAGTGTTCCAAGACTGTACCACCAGCAAATCCGAGCTTAATAAATTAATAAAGACAGGCAGTTAGAGTAGAAGCAGAGCTGACCTCCTCCACAGCATGGGCACCCCAGATGTTTCCGATAACTAAGTGTGCCGCGCTGTGAGAACACATGTGTGCAATATATAGAATTAAAACAATGGGAACCAAAATGGAAAGGGGGGGGGGACTCAGTGCTTTCCAACCCACCCACGAGAAGACAGGCTTTTTATTTATTTTTTAAGAGCAGCTGAACATGATTGTGTTTCATGTACATAAAATAATAATAATTTAATTAAGGTACAAATTAATAAGTGGTAAAATATGCCATCATATCATCAGGTACTGGAACCCCAAGTGCTCACAATTTGTGTCTTTCTGGGCCAGTTACAACTGTGCTTCCATTTTGCCCAGTCCCCACAATTCCAAGAAGCCAGACCACATGCCAACTCAGTACAAGCGTATAATGTGGAAGTTGGTCTTTTGGAAGCTCAAATTGGATTGCCGCCAACTCCTTTGGCTGGGCTGTTCCATGTCAGTTTCTTCAGTAAGACTGGTGTCTAATCCAGAATATTCTGATTGCAGCCTATATGTTAAGGGGGGTGAGGGGCTACCTTGGCTATTCCTTGAGTGAGGATTGTGTGGATGCAGGGAATGTGTACATGTTTCATTAAAAAGCAGCCAATGCTGTTTTAAAAAAGGAGGCTTATTTCTTGATATAAACAGCAGCTGGGGGTGGGACCATGGCAGAAGAGAGAGGGTTGAATTCTCTGTTTTGACCCCTTGTATTGTTCATGCAGCTCAGGCTTATCTGTGACAATCCTTTACTGGATCTGGCAACTTCTGTTTCAGTGTATCTGAAGAAGTGTGCATGCACACGAAAGCTCATACCAAGAACTAACTTAGTTGGTCTTTAAGGTGCTACTGGAAGGAATTTTTTTATTTTGGATTCTCTCAGTTTCTCATTTCCCCCCACTTTTAAGTTCTGTTCTCCACATTTCCACATCATTTTTCTTTTCTCTTTTTTAAAGGTTCTCATGGAAATTTATCTGCATTCCAGTGTTAATTTCTCCCAATATACACATTTTTGTATGTAATTTTGCCAAATAGACCCATTTTTGCAGAGCAGTTTGCCATAATATAATGCATTTCTGCATATTGTTTTTAATCATTAAATGCATTTTTATGCACACTTTAGCCTTGTATATGCATCTTGGTACATGCTGCTTGACTGACAAATTCCCTTGCAAAATTCAGAGAAGTGCACATTTTGAAGGGTAGCTGTCTTCTCGTTCTTGAATGGTTAGAAAGTGCAGATTAGGTAGGTTTGCCTTTAAAAGTGAATTGGATTGAATTTCTTTCCCATCTGTATCTGTTACATAACAAAACATGTGTGTGCTAACTGCTTTCACACAACATTGTTTGACCCATTGACTTAAGACAAACAAGAAGATGATGTATGGTTGGAATTCTTTGTTTATCTAGACAGAGGTTGTTATCACAGAGTACCAACCTTGGGATAACAAAATTGAAACAATTGAATTTTGACTGTGCAGAGACAAGTGTTTAATTTTTAATTTTTATCTTCAGTCTACTAGGGATGTCAGTTCCCAGTTGAGGACTGCTATTGGTGAAGCAACATTTTATTGCAGTCTGGGGTTACAGCTTGTAGGGGTTTTATGAAGCCAGTGACTATGGGATAACTTTTCAAAGCCAATGTGCACCCCCCCGAGAACCCCCAAGCAATACTGTACTTTAAATTCTTTAAATCTAAACTCTCAAAGGAGAGAAAACTGGTTGCATTGTGCAGTAACAGAACAGTCCTGTTCATCCTTACTAGGCTACCTGCGTGTAATTCTGAAGATCAGAGGAGAGTCCTTACTGAGCAAGGATAGAAACAATCGGCTTATATCGAGTATTTTTACTTCATAGGAATGCGGTTCTGCTTGCTGAAAATCTATCCTTTGCATGGAGTCAGGCATAATCCTATGCCTACTTTGCCCTTGCAGTAAAAATATGCTTAATAGCAATTTCAGAAGAAGAGAGGGGGGAAAAGAATCTATTTAAAGCTGGTTGAACAGAATATCTACTCATAGATGGAAACTGTAAGTGAATAATGTTAATGGAGCTCTGTTTTTGTAAAATGCAAGGGACAACTAATAGAATCTAGCTACTTTAAAAGTAGATGATTGAATTACATTTAAGAGACTACCTAATTTATGACCTTTAAAAATAGTTTTTAGAGCTGTCTGCTTGAGGAGGATTGTAAAGCCTATGGTCCCATCATCCAAAATTTTTTTAGTAGTCTCTTCTCATAGTCTGCATTCCACCCAGTGCACCCTTTGTGTTATTACTTTATATTGATGTAACATTAGCATTGCTCATGCTAAAGCCAGTGTTATTCTAGAGGCATACTCTTCTTTTTAATGTAGGAAACCAAGGGGTGAAGCAGGGGAGTTAAGAGAATGGAGGTAGTTGCCTGTTCTTGAAACAAATATTCTAACACATTAGATAGCCAGATACAATATGTTATCTGGCTATCTAATATGGCATCTACCAAGTGAAATATGTGGGATCCCCAGTGCTAATCTTAGAAGTTCTGTGCATAAGGACAAGAAGTTCCAATTACAGCCCTTAATGTCATTTTAATGCTATTTTTTAAAATGTAATTATAACTCCAATTGCGTTTGAGATTTGAAGCTGACAATAGTGATACAGAAAGGAACACTGCAAAAAATAGCTTCGCTCAAACTTTATTAGCGATTAAAGAAAGAGGAGTACCCAGCCAGATTTATGCCTAATTATTTGCAACCGAAATAGGAAGCCTTTGTTTTCTGGGTGTACAGCTTGCAGAACTTTGTTTGTCTCTGTCCTGCGGCCGTTTAGCTGGTGTCATTTCAAAAAGTGGGGGGTTTTTTTGTTCATCACTTTGAGCTTACAGTTTTCCTAGGCTTTTTCATTTGTAATAACTACATTTTGTTCTCAACCCAATGACTTTGGACATATGTGACACGATAGATAGATTTTGGTTATTGGAATAAGGAGATTAGGTTCTTCAAAGTTTGCTATCCTCGGGGTTTGTCTCCTATTGCATGTCTCTGAGTTTCGATGACTTGGAGGAGGAATTCTCCACTCTGGCCGGTTTAGGGTGCAGTGGCTATCATGGGCTAATACAAGAGCTTGTTTTTGATTCCAACCAAGTGTGTCCTTAAATAGCTAAACCATTATGAACTTGCTCAGGGATTCACAAATTGTGGTCTGTGAATGAGTTTCATGCAGGTAGTCTGCAGCCAGGACCTTTCAAATATTCATAGAGGCCCAGGCCACTTCCAGGTCTTGAGGCCCTTACCCATAATAAAAGCTTAAAAATGGTGAGACATAAGTAACTGAAAGCTGCTCCCTTGCTTGCCCCAAGCTCAGAGCAAGAAATAAAAACGATAGGCATGTGTTCTAGTCTGAAAACTAAATGCCCAGATCAAATGGGATAACTTTGCACGGTAGAAAGGGCTCAGATCCTCAAACATTTAGGTTGCAATTGGGACCCCACTTTGCTGGGAATTAGCCACAGTGAATTCAAAGAACTTCCCTCAAAGAGGACATGGTTAGGCTTACACCATAAATTGCTGTGCAAATGGCATTTTTAAAGCATGGCTTGTGGAGGCAGGGCTATTTAAAAAGGAGAATTAAAGGAAAATTCTGCTACCTAGTGGTATGGGATTATGATTTCCATGCATAGCACACACTGCTGTAACACACCTGTACACTTTCCTCATGGGCATATACATGCTGTCTTGCTTAAAGCCACATTCCATGACATTTAGAAGCCTACGCAGAGTGGGAGAACATCCCCAGAACTAGGACTTTGGCAGCACTAATGCAGAGGAGTGTTATAGTCAAGCTTCACACCAGAGGCGTCTTGAAAGAGGCCAACAAAGCTTTGTGAGAGATATTTTTAAAAAAAGAAAAGAGAAGAAGCCACAGAATCACAAACCCAGCACAATGAGCCTCAGCTCACATCCTTCTTAGTACACAAACAAGCCACTTTGTTATTGATTGATTTCTTGTATTTATATCCTACTGGTGGTTTATATGGTTTTCCCCCTCCTCGCTTAATCCCCACAATGACCCTGTGGGGTAGTTTAGTTTGAGAGACAGTGGCCAATTTCCAAGGTCACCCATGGCCAAGTAGGGATTTGAACCCTGGCCTTTTCTAGGTCCTAGTCTTCTTTTGCACTATTAATTAAGGTGCAGAAGCTTCATTCTCCATATTATGATGCAGAGGAATCAGCTATTTAGAGTAGTGCTGAAATACTTGTAAATGTTGCTTTTCTTCATTTGGTGACATATCTCCAAGCAGATCACAGGGATGTCATTCCACAGTCGTTTGCAGATTTTCTCCAGTGAATACTTCTTGATTTTGTTGAAATGTTACAATTCATTGTGTTATGATTGGTTGTGTGAATGGCGTGGAGCTGTGTTCCGATTGGATGTGTTGCGTCGCTAACCAATGATTGCGCAAAGAGCAAGTTGAATGACAACGTGAGTATACAATTCAAATTTTCTGCTGTGTCGGTCAGTTAGTCATCCAATTAGGAGTACAAACAATAGCACATAGCTCTTAGAAGTAACCAACACAGCACAAATTCTCAATTGTATATTCATATTCACACACACACACACACACAAACACACAGAAACACACATTTTGATCCGTTCTGTCAAGTGTTGCTGCTTCTGTTGTTTTGTTCCTTGACTGGATGGCTCATATAATTAACTAAGATTGTGAACTGCAGATTGCAATGCAACACACAGTTTGAAATTTGCTCTCAGCAAATCTTCAAGAATGTGACCTTAAAATCTATTATGAAAAAGGAAACCTCATGTACTACACAAATTAGTAAAAGGTACTTTGGCAGTTCATGAAATAGGTTCTGGATTGGCCACAAACAATATTTTGGGGGGCAACATTGAAATAATGTACACTGACTTTAGTAGAGGTAATGTGGCAAAACTTCTCATGGTGTGTTTGATTCTGCATTTTCCGCATTGGCAGTGACGGGTGTGGGTGTGAATAATATTTAATCAATTGCAAATGTAAAGCAGGGCCATTTTTGCCTTTTAAATAATTCTAGGACGGCATCCCAGTATATCAGTAGTGGATAATATTTCTAACCCAGGCCCCATCTACACTATACTTATTTAAAGCAGTATCATGCCACTTTAAACAGTAATCCCAAATAATCCCAGGAGCCATAATCTGTTAAGGCTGTTGTGAGTTGTTAGGAAAGTTCCCTTCTTCTCTCACAGAGGTACAATTCCTAGAGTTCTCTAACAGCTGTCAGCAACCTTAACCAACTACACTTCCCAGGATTCTTTGAGGGAAGCAGTGCCTGTTTAAAGTGGCACAATACTGCTTTAAATGTATTTTGTGGAGGGGGTCCTAATGCTTCCTATTCAGCTGTTTTGACTGGCTTGTGCAGGTTGCAGATGTTTTCACAAAATGGTGGGGGAAAGCTACAACTAGTAGATGTTTGGGACTGCAGATAGTTGTAGGGTGGGACTGTCATAGCCCACCCCCCAGCCTTATGTTGTACAGAACTGATGGTGATGGACCAAAACAAAGATCCGAGGCAAATGTTTCTTTTGTTGTGCTCAGTGTTCATTGTCATAAAAAGCCCTAGTTTCATTTGAAAGTATGGAAAGTCATATGATCAGAAAACAGTTACCATCACAGTGGAACTGTTATCAGGTTCTTAAGTGAGCAACAGTTGCCGCCTCTGTTTATATGGCTTATTCTACTTCATTATTTTCCTGTTTTCACAGATGGGAAAACTGAGGCAGAGTGATTAAGCAACCTGCTTTAAATTCTTGTCTGAACCAGGATTTTCATAGATCACATCTTTCCTCCTGATCATGTGTACAGACTACTAAGACCACAACTTTCTATATGTCCCAGGTAAGACAATATTGCACTGTGTTTCACTAGTGTAGTCTGATGTGTTCTTAGCCTATGAGGTCGATGGGGGCCCGCATTAATTCTGAGTTTGGAAAAGTGTAAATAGAAATAAATATTCCATAAGTACAATGATTCCTCTGCTTGGTTAAAAGAGAACAAAACAAGCTTTCTTATGCAGATGCTGCCTTTTAAAAGGCTGCATACAGGAAAAAATGTGATCCATGAAAGTGGTATCCTTCCTCTTCCTCTTGGAAGACAAAAAAATAATTTTGTGGCCAGACAGGTCTTATGACATAAGAAGATTCTACCACGTAAACTCTTCTTTTGGTACACAATGGATGCACATTTTGTGGTACATGAAATCTGGAGGAAACCCTGTGAAAACCACTCCATTATTATGAGCTTGATATTGAAACAAACTAGTCCCCACTTCCAAGTAAGTTGCTGTGAGGAGCATCTGGAAATGAAATGGCACACATTAAGTAAGCTGTAGGGTGGGTGTGAGAGAGAATGAGAGTGTCTGATACATGAATTGCTTACATTGGAGACAGTGGAAGTCCTGGTTTTAATGAAAAGTCATCATGGTACAGTTTTGAAGGCATAAGCAAGCACATGGATATACTTGCTAGATTGATGAGCTCTATATGTTTACAGTGATGTACCTGTATATTTTAATCAGTCAGTCTATTGAATACATGGAGGGGGAGCAGACTTCTGCACACAATTCTGTATCCCTCTTTCCAAATCCAGTGTAACATATGAAAAGGGTTTTTAGAGATTACATAGAATGTGTTCATATCCCATAGGGAAGTATAAACAATGCCTTTCCATGCACAAATTAAATGGTACCTGCTCCCACCTCCTTGCTCCTCGCAGCACCTTTCAGCTCATGCTAAACCTAACCATGGTTCCTGGCTTAGTGATAGGTTCATGCCAGAGACCATAGTGTATTTTGCCCCATAAAACCAGTGTCAGTGAATCAAGAACAAACCTTGGCTATAGTTTGTGGTTTGTTGGGAGCAAAGCAAACCACAAACCCAGTTCAAATGTCATGTTAAGCTGGGGATCATGTTTGTTTTCCTCTCGGCATGAGCCATCAGGATCCAGGAAGAGTGGGGAGAATTGAAATGGATGCTATGGATGCTCACTCCTGCATGGTTAGCCATTGTTTATGTCCAGACATGGCCATTATCTTATGGGGTAGGGAGAATGCTTCTTTTCCATAATCCACTCTGACCTTCTTCAAAGTTAGTGAAGAGGCCCTAAGTTAATGTGACTACTTTGGAACTGAGAAGTACGGCTCAAGTATCCTCATGTCTCCACTGCCAGGAGACCCGGAGGCAAACCAACAGGCTTTAAAGGGCCATGAGGAACCCCATTGGTCCTTTGCATCACCTGACTCCTGATGGTGTTGTAGCTTTTTGACCACCTGCAGTAGGGCAACAGAGGAACTGCTCAGCAATGCTCTCTTCTGACAGATGGCAGCGGTGCAGAAAGTCAGGTGTCTGGGTCCAGCTTCTAGAGTCCCAGGTTTGAAATCAGAGCTCCTTATAGCCCTACAGTTGCAACATACTTGCTTGGCAAACCAGTCCTAAATGTTTGCACTGGCATAGTAGCCTGCCATGCTGAGTAATGTCGCTGAAACAGTGTCATGGTCTGTGATTCTGCACAGGCACAGCAGCCAGCCCCTTCCAACCTATGGATTTATTCCCTAGCACAGCAAGCCTTAGGATCGGGCCATTAGATAATCAATTTCTCTGCCTGAAACTATTTAAGCATCACATTTGCTTCTAACAACTCCCTGTAGAAAAGTTTAATACGCTATGTGGATTCCCTTAGTCTTTGGGATCAGTGGAAAACTCCTCAGGATTTCTATATTAATATTCCCTTCGACTCAAATAAGGGCTTTCAAAGTGAGCCTGGGAGTTGTTACTACCCTCCCCTCCCCACCCTATCTTCAGTTTACTGTCTATTTTTAACCCTGTACATACAGCACAAAGTAGTTTTGGTTTGGTTATGGCAACACAGGTATACTGCCACAAAGGAGTTGACCACAATTACTTAAATCACACCTTTGTGCAAAGGCTTATCCTTTCAACAGACAACCTGAAACTATTAACATGTAATATATGCTGTGTTGTACCCTTAATTCCTTCTGAGATGTATCAGGGTGACACAAGAGAAAAGGGGAGAAAAACTCAAGCATTAAAGTCCTCCTCTTTGTTTTCTTTCTCTCTGTGACCCCAGCAATCTCTTTAGCAAGCCATGGTTCAGTAAACTGGCACACAGCAGCAGTTCTGCAGTGGAAAAATCATAAACCAGATGGAAGCTTAACATTTTTGTTTAGTTTTTAAGAGCAGTTTTTATAACATCGCTTAACATCATTCTGATGCATCATACTGTTTACACTTAAGAGTTTGTAGCTAAGATGTTTACACTACAGAGAATGTTTTAAGATATTTTATAGTTATGATATTTAGATAATTGGCAAGAAAAAAGATAGTTTGTTGAGATTACAGTGATGTTGGTAACCGTGAAGTAACTTATGAGACTCAATAAATATGTCCAGTTTGGTGGAAAGTACAAACTAAGTTAAAACAAAACAACACAAGAGAGAATGTCTTTTTAGTGAAATCATTTCCTTTTCTTAATCAAAAGATGACAACCACAGCTTTAGAACTCCCATCTGTAACACACCACTCCACATATCTGTGAATCTACTGTGGGTATACATACAAAATGATACAATTAAATCAGTTGTTAAAATGTTTTTTTAAAAAATAAAAAAATCTTATGTGAATTGTGTGCAACAGTGGACAAAGTTCATGCTCTGTGGAATACCTAGTGATCAAAAGTCAGCCCTGTTTAACTTCTGCTTAAGGTCTTCATTTTCATATGAATGCAGCTCTGATGTTTTAATGAAGAATGTGTTTCTTCTAAGCATCTGGTCTTTGGAACATTTTTTTCCAAAAGACGTATTAATCAAAAACAATAACTTCTTTTAACTTTTGCAAAGTGCTCTAAAAGAATGAAATAATCTGTGTGTGGGCTTCAAATGTTGGGAATGCAAACATTTCACAATAAACATGTGTAAATGAAAGTACTTGGCCAGATATGCTGAAAGATAGTACATGTTGGGTTAATTAATGCATACTCTATTAAAATAAACCTTGCTTTCAAGATCTGACCAATAAAAATCATTAGTATATTTGGATCAGATGTGCTGATGGATTATTTTTACGTATATGTTAAACTTTTGCAGAAAGGATTGTCCTTGAAAAACCTAAAACCAGATTTGAAATTAAAGTCAAAACCTTCCATTATTTCTCTGTCCTCTTTGTGTTTTCAATATAGCAATATGATGAATTATTTCAGTTTTATCTGCTCTACCTGCAATTGATTTACTATTGATAGCCTTAAATTTATCATTTTAAATGTGCAAATCACAGTTATGCAGCCGGTGAGTTGTATAGTTTCAAAGACATTGTTCTCCTCCAGAATGTAGTATCTGATTCTAACTATAATCAAATTACTCTACCGCTTTATTTTTAATCAAAAAAGTGTTTATCTTTCCTGATCTTGAATTGGAACCATTTTAGCGGTAATCTAATGTTTTTTAAAAAAGGAAAAAATGTAGCATGCTGGTTGTGAAATCGTCCATGTAACCAAGCATTTATTTTATTTACACACATTTTTCTTGCTGCCATCTAATTCATCTAGTTTTAACTGATCTGTGTAAAAATGGGGAGCTTGGTTTGCGCAACTTGCTGCGCCTGCACCATCACCCAGAACGAGCTGAAAATCACAAAGTGTTCAAACAAAGGCATCAGAATCTAAGGCCAGTGTAATTTGTCCCAACAGCAATGACAAGGCGTATTGCTTTCAAGAGCAGTTTACTCAGATGAGTAAAACTGCAGGCAGCTGGAGTACAGATTTGATTTGTACTTGACCTGTCCTTTAAAAACAAACTCCCTCTTACATTCTTAAAGTGGCAGCAAAAAGAAGCTTATTTGACGCAAGGAAGAGAACATGACCCGGTGGGTTGGTTTTGGGAGGGACGTGAGAAATAGACTTCAGGGGTTGGGAGGACAAAGAGTGAATAAATAAGATAATTATCATAGCCCTGGTCACACAGATTCTCAATTGGTAATCCCAACTACTCAAGCAGTCCAAGAAGAGTTTCTGTCATAAAGGCACCTAGTCTCCTGTAAAACATCCTTCTTTGTAGCACCTGTTAGAAGCTGTATAAGCTCATTTTGGATAGCTTTTCCTAGGAAGTGAGCCATTGTTTCTTGATCTGTGCAAATGTTCATTCATTATATGGTCGAAAAGGGCTAGATATTTTACAAACTGAAAAACGAATCCATTGCTAGCATTGTACAACTTTTGAATTGTAACACAGAATGCCAAGTTTTGCATGCCATGCCAAGAACTCTGAGCAAAGCAATCAAGCATTCCAAGATTTGTCACTAATATTGTTCTTCTTGCCTAATTTTCTGCTGGTTAATACCATCAATTGTTTTTCTTTTAGATAAGCACAATTCAAGTTTCTCCCCAAATCTGATAGTTTTCTAAATGGTCAGTATTCCTCTCAGCATTGCTCCAATGTTCTTCCACTCCTTTGAACCTGTTTCTTGTAGTGTTGATGCAGCTTTTAGTTGTTGTTGAACAACTTGCAGCAGAAAAACAAAACAAAAAAAACCCAACCCACAGATTTTGACCTTGAATATATCAACCATTGATGACACATTTCTTCACCTCTCCACTTATGGAACCAACCTGGACCCTGCAATCATCATCTGAAGCGCTTCCTCATTTGCCTCCTTCACAAGAGGTCCAGAAGGTGGCAATATGAGAATGGGTCTTTTCTGTGTTGGTTTGCTGGGCACCTTCATTACATATCTTTAGGCACCAGGTGAAAACCATTTTTCTGTAACTAGGTCAGTTGATTTACATTCTATGGCCTTTTAAATGCATTTTGGGGGGGACTATTTGTTTGTTTTTGTTTTATTACGTGTTTTATGTTCTCATTTTTATATTTTTATGCTGTGAACTACCCTGTGATCTTTGGATGAAGGGTAGTATGCAAATTTAATAAGTAATAATAATCATATACAGGAGAAAGTCTTTCGGTTTTTTTAGTCTTTGGGAAAATCATGTGAGACAACTTGCTGTGGTCCATGTTGTATTATAAAGGTAAAGCGACCCCTGACTGTTAAGTCCAGTGGCGGGCGACTCTGGGGTTGCGGCGCTCATCTCGCTTTACTGGCTGAGTGAGCTGGCGTTTGTCCGTAGACAGCTTGCGGGTCATCTGGTGAACCAGAGCAGCGCACGGAAACACAGTTGTATTATAAGATGTCACAATTTGTCACTGCAATAGTTAGGCCAGCTAGCAGAGTAATTCAAGTCAGGCACAGTACCATCCTTGTTTGCAGACTGCAGTAATCTCACTTTTCTTGGCATCCTCTTTTTCATCTGTGTGTTTTTCAGAAACATCTTGGCTTTGTGAATCTTTTGTCTTAGCTTTTATATCATATATAGTAGGAGCGTCGCATCCAGCTTCTTCAGTGCTAGCTTCAACAACAGTATAGTCATATTCATTCTCTTCTGTTGCTTTCTGTGTAGAAAGGTATTTCAGGAAGAAGCCTTCTTGCTTCGCTTGCTCCTTTGCTTTTTTTGGTATTGGAGTATTGAACTCCAGATGGTCATTTTTTTTTATCAGCCACAGCTCACCACTAAAATGAATACATTTTCAACATAAGATTAAGATGAGGCTGTAAGATTTAAAATAAAGTGCATTTTCACTTTTTATGTATATTACATAACCTCCAATCTCACTCCAGTCTCACTCTTACATAAAAAAACCCAATTCTAATATATGAATTACTTCAAAAATGATAATTTTTTTCAAAATATAAAATAAAAGCAAAATATTATCAGAAATGTATAAGATACAATGAAAAATAATCTGTATAAAACTGTGTCCCTCCAAGGTCAGTACTGCGTCCCTTTGAGATTTGCACGCTAGGCAGCTTCATAATAGTCCCTATAGACCAGTATCATTGAGCCTTACTGGCTGTGACTCTTTCAGCTCTCATGCTTAGCCCCTTTGCTTCAGATATTATGTCTGGAGATACCAAGGGTGGAAACCAGTCTGCCTTTTGTCTGCACAACAATTAGTTCTTTTCTCTTTTCTCCCATAGTCATAGGATATGAAGAACTTAATAAAATAAAATCAGATCCTGTCATTTGTCCTAAATATTTAAATATGCAATTATTGCATTCACTGGCAAATCCCTCATAAACATCCTCAAATAAAAGATTAAGTCTTACATAAAATGATTTGCAAAAGAATGGACAGTGGGAACACTTCATGCCACGGGGTTATAGGATATAGACTATGTACTGCCAGTGCTTATGTAAAACTGGTATTTCTGTGCAGATGTGGTTTTTTAAAAAAATAATACTGGTGGTGTTGTTGATGGTGATTAAGCAGAATAAAGAACGAGAGGTTGGACACTTTACATATTAATTTTTCTTGCCACAATAAGCCTTGAGCTCACTTTGGTCACCAGCTTTATTATGTGTTTAAAGGTGAACTATAGGCTATTTGTAGGAGAAGGAAATTTAAAGAACTCATAAATCTTGGGAGTTAACTCAACATATTTAAATTCAGAGATGAGCAATTATTTAATCTATCTCCTCTACCTGAGCTGTTATCACTGGTCCATAGTATTCTGATCCGTACCCCCAATTACCTTCTGTGAAAACAGTGACCTGAAAATGTCCCAAGACAAATGCTCATCTGTGGCTGAAGCAACTGTAATTCCTTGTAGACAGGGATAATAAACTGGAGCCAACTGCTTTTGAAACAATCTTGGGTATTCCTGGTCATGCAAACAAGCCATTTTGTTTCAGGACTATTCAGATGGTAATGGGAATCAAGAAGCTAATATAGTTGAAAAAGGAATTTGGCTAAGCATAAAGATCCATGATTATAGAGTAGCTGAATTTTTTGTTGTCATTTATGTTGTTGGTTTTTTAAAAAAATGAACAGTAGGATATTCTGGTGTGAGAGAATAAGATTGAGGACAATGGCACCTTTGTGTCTCAGAAAGTGAACAATGAATTGCCTTTCTTTAGACAATGAGACATTTCAAACTTATATGAACAATTCTTTTGCCCTCCCTAAATAAAAAAAGATGGCAAAAAGAACTTTCCCCTTAGCTTATGATCAAATTTTAACCATCATATTGGAAGCTTATTTGAAAACCAATAACAAACACGCTTCTTCCATTTTGTTTGTGTGTACTGCTTGTTTTAATAAAAAAATGTGGTGATGTAAACACCATCACTACAGATTTTTGGTTTTCCTGTAATGAGTATCTTATGCTGCTGGATTTCGGGGATTTATTAGTAGCTTTATATTTAAAACCACAGAGGCCACAATCCACAGCCCATTTTTTCTAGAACAGAACCTTTGATTTCAGTGGACTCCTCCAAAGTAAGTGGGATGCTGTTTTCAGCTAGAGTGCGAAGAGGGAAAAATGGAAAGGAGAGCAGGACCAATAAGAAAATATGTAAATAATGGGTGGGAAGCCACATATTTTATTAAATACTTCTAATGAAAATCCCTCCAGATTCAGCATGGTGTGGGAATAATGAACTAAGCAAGCGTTAGTAGTCAAAATATCCCTAAATTTAGAATCCTGAGGGAGCCTAAAAAACAGCCTCTCATGAAAAGTACAGCATGGCATTATGGAGATCAGTATCATGTAGGCATAGACTAAATCCTACCCAGTTTTAACTAGCAACCTAGATAGCACAGTTTGTCTGTTTTACTTATATCCTTCTCTCCTTTGAAAAAGCTCAGGGTGACTTAGAGAGGCTCCCAGTGGACCAAGCACACCCCAGTTTCACACTTGCTGTACGGTTATGTCCCCTGCTCCCTCAGTTTCCCTGGATCTTGCTAGCCAAGTAATATGGAAAGCACCAGAGTAAAATGAAGAGTCTGGGACTGCTATATTTTTGTTTATTCATTTTTATTTATTGACTCACCTTGTCTTAAAAGTCTTGAGATAGACTTTCCAATGTGTGTCCCCCCGCCGCCGCCGAAGGCATACAATCAAAAGCTTCTACATTTTACATTTTTGGACAGCGTTCTCAATATACACTCTCAGATTTACCTAAGAGCCCCTACCATCATGTTATACAATGGCATGCCATTTTAGAAAAAAGCAAAGTGAGTTCTTTTAGCCAAGTTTGAAGATGACAAAACTGTTATATGGCATGTACAAAGAGCAGTATGACCCTCTCCAAGGTAGGCAGTTGACCAGTTATCTGGTCTTGGGAACCACCCACCCACTGATCTTCTCTTACCAGGATTCAGACTCTAATACCACCAATGAGTCCAGGCACCGGTCCAGGGTTTGTCCAGCTACTCTTGATTCAGATGTCACAGAAAAACAGAGTTGGATAATATTGGTGTACTAATGATGCCTCACCCCTGACCACTCCTAATGGCTTCATATATATGTTGAATATCATTTGGGACAGGATGGCACTCTGCAGCACAAATTACAGGTGGCTGAGAAATAATCACCCAATGCTGTCCTCTGAACCCGCCCCTGGAGCTAGGACTGGAACCACTGTAAAGCAGTGCCCCCCATACCCATCTCACAGAGCTAGTTGAGTAGCATAGTATGGTCAGTGTCATCCAAAGCTGCTTCTAGATCCAGTGCGAATAACAGGGTTGTCCTTCTCTCAATAAAGGTCATCCATCCATAGCTAGGACTAAACCTTGATTGGAATGGGTCAGGATAGCAAGAGTGATGGTCCAAAAAATCTGGAGGATTGGGAAGGTTGGTGTTGAGAGAGAAATGGCTGCTTACTCTTTTGGTTTCCATCTTCAGTGTCGTTCCCTACCCCCCCCCCCCCCGAACACCATTTTAAAAATGCCAGAGGTAGGAAAGGGACCTGGTTTTGAAATGTCAAATTTGGCAAGTGATTAAAGCCATAAAAGTAACTAATGATCCTCCTGTGGGAACTAAACAACAGTAAGAATGGGTAAGATATTTAGGTCTGAAAAGTGTCCACTGTATGTGAGCAATAAGTATCGGTTGTTTTTCCTTTAAAGCACTGCATTCGTTTTTGGTTGCCTGACTCCCACTGATTTGAACAGCAGTTGTGTAGCTAAGATTCCTCCCCTCTAATACATGCCTACGAAATGCTATTGATGAAAAAGTCTTTTTAAGAGCTAAAAGTCAGAGCATGTAGAGCTAATTCTCAGCCTCTTTTACCTAAACCATTCTGCTTTATTATTATTGTGGTCGGTAAGTACCTTCATGGATGCAAAAAATTCTGATAGCAGATGGCTCTTTAATGCAACTCAATGGATAGAAGGCAAAGCTGGATACATTTGGTCTAGAAATAACTCACAGTTTAAAAGCATTTTTTTTTAAGTAAACAACACTGAGATAATGCCTATGACTATGTTTCTCAATAGGCCAATGGGTCAGAGGGAGTGAAAACCAAAAGGTTACATTTAGGTTACTCCACCCTCCTGATAATTTAATTGGATAACACTGGTCCATGGGATGCATATAGCAATGGGCTGAGCGTTACGAAGTTTTTTGGTTACATTGTTCTGACTCTTTTGCTCTAATTCTTTTCTCCTAACTTTTGGGTCATTTTTGGAAGCTATGAAGCTCACTGGGCCACCCTGTGCAAGGCAGTTCCCAGGGCAACAGGGAAGAT